>NW_015652266.1:184862-216713 GCF_001515625.1 Sinocyclocheilus rhinocerous | reverse complement strand
GATTTCAATTTCTGCACAGTCTAATCTAATTGTCATACTCTTCGAATTTCATATTAAGAAATTCTTTTAACCCAAAAAGCAAATTATGCTCCCTTCGAACTGGTTGTCTTTAAAAAACAAATCTTGTGTAATCCCACGTATGCTATCTGTAATCAGAGGCACATTTAAAACTGGAATATAATTTAATTTCATCCACATGTGTTTCATAAACACATAGTCCTTTCTGGATTACAATCCGCCATCAAAATGATAAATGTAATTATTTTAGCTGCTGTGAGAAAAGACTATAAACGATCTGCCACCTGCAGGATCCTCACATGCGATAGTCTATTAGTATGTACTTGCTCAAATAATTGATTTCGGATCATTTTTAACCAAAAAAAAAGTTACGGACTGCAGCTTTAAATAAATTATGTTTTATATTACATGTATTAAACTCTCTTAGAGGGAATCCATAAAAGAATTTTAAAAAATAAATAAATAAATAAATGAATCTGTGAGTATTTTTCCACATTCAGAAGAATGTTGACTATATTTTTAAAAAAAACTTCCTAAAATGACAAAGAAAAGCACAACTGATTTCCAAAAGAACTGAATCACACATTGTTTGTTTGCACAAAACTGACCTAAGCCTTCTCAAAGGAAATGCTTTATTCTTGCAACAAGAATACTGATTCGATACAGGCCTAGAAATGGTTATTACAAGCAATTAAAGGACAGTGAAAGGGGGAGTCTGATCATTCACAATCAAGAAACAAACAAAATAACCACATGTCAGGCGGCTGGTACCAGAATGCATAAACAAAAAGACAGATGCCGTTTCCCATGAACAGTCTATACAAATAAACATGCTGGAACTACAACCATTTCTTTCCCAACATGACCCTGACGTTATTCAATACTGCATTTGGAAAACTGAAAAAAATCCCAGAAAATGTGGAGCACTCTTTATAATGATAATTTGGCTCAAAAGCTGACTCTGTCCTTGTTTGAGATGACATCACCATAGCCTATGACTTCATTCTATCAGTCCAGTGACATCAGGGACACACTCTACACTGTCCTACATCAACTATATTACCAATCAATCACCAATGACTGTGAGGTGTAAATCACTGACTGCTGAGGCTTGCTGAAGGCTAGATACCTTTACTATATAAGCACAATAGTGTTAAAAGTTTGTATATTTTCACACTAAACAGTTTATCACTTAACCTTCTTTTACATCAATGTCAATCTATGATCCATCTCTCACATTAAGGTCCTTTATACCTCATTCAGTTATGCATTTATGCATGTAAAACTAAGCCTGTTAATTGTTTAGCTGTTTTTAGCATGTTGACAAGGACTACACAAGTCATTTACAATTGCACAAGTCAACATTTTAACACCATTTTAAAAGTAATAAAAGTAAAAAAACATTTTTATGCAAATTTGAATAACCCAAAGCCACTGACCAGTTAATTTATATGTGGTAAATTTTCTGAAAATCATTAAAATGACCAGGACTATAAAATAATAATAATAATACATAAATAGATAAATAAATCCATTTTTTTCTCCTAATAAAAAAGTAGTGTAACTAGGACCAATGGTGGTATTTCTGATTTTGTTATACCTTCCTTCAACTGAATTCAATTGAAAATCTGTCAGTGATGTTACTGTCAGTGGTGCTTCTGGTTCCCATTATCTTCAAAAAGGATAAACACCACTGACAAAAGATCATGGCAGCCATTAGTAAATTATTTTCCTTAATTATACAATTATTTAGTGTGACCTTGAATAAAACGAGAAGGAAAAAGGATAAATTAAACAGTCCATTACAGGCAGAATTGAAACGTTTAATTTTTGAAAAACTTTCAGATGAAAATTCCACAGCAACTATAGAATAAGTAACTTTGGGAAAGAGCTGCTCGTATTCTAACCTGGTAAAACCATGTACTAATTCATTATCTGGAAACACCATATGAAACCAAAAAAAGTAGCACTAGGAAGACTATGACTGCAGATCAAGTCAGAGTGATGCTGAACGTCCTAGGTATTGATCATTCTTAAAAACCCTTCCAAATGAAATGTCTTGAAGACATTATATGACTCTCAGAGAGAGCAAAGCGCTTAGACATACTCTCTTCTGTTCCCCTCCTTCCTCTTCTCATTCCAGTGGGTTCCCTGCATTTTTTGGCAGTGAAGCTGCTTGTAACCACATATTCTAACCTATCAACCCCTCACATTCCTGACTCTTTCTACCCCAAATCTCTTTCTGTCTTCTTAATGTAACATAGAAGACTGTGGCACACACAAGATGCTTTATAGGTAACAGGGTTGATGGCACTCTTTGTTTACTATTGATGAGGTTGATCTGAAACAAAATCTGTTTTTGTAAGATTAAAACGGATTTATCACCACAAGACTGGGGCTGATGTAGTTTTTTCTATGACTTTCACATGACGTCAGCATAGAAAGCAACTACGTTAAGAAAGTCGAAAAGAAACAGAGGCTAGAATGGCAACCTCATTCTGCAATCGAATTAAGTCTCAAAAAATTCAGGTGGTGACAAATGCATTTACAAAAATTCTATGCAGCATGTACGGAACCGAACTGAACAACTAGTTGTTAATGAAGAGTGAGGTACATCTTGACTCATCAGTGTTGCCAGATCTAGAAAAAAACAAGCAAATAAGAACTTAAATTCAAACGCTTTATTTTGGAAATAAGCCACATACCAAAATATTATTAACATTATGAGCCAAGTCCAGACAACAAGCCCAAAGACACTTAATAAACAATCGCTTACAATAAGTGGACATGGCAACACATTAAGAGCACACTCTGCGTAGCAGTCTTTCAAACATGAAATACATCTGATCTGTCAATGGTGGTTTTAGTTAAAAACAAGTCTTTAACATTACTTTGTTCAAAAATAGCAAATACCAAATGTGTGAGATGAATGATGCTATGGTTACCACAGCGTCAATCATCACAATTTTGAGAGTGAGTTCTGTTACATACACATACAAAACAATAATTTAGAGGATTCCCTCCCGGTTGTCACTCTTGAAATAAATGCAGTTTATACTCCTGAAACTTTACAGGGAGTACGTGGCCCTTGTAAGGCTCAAACCTGCAACATTTATCATCCAAAATATTTAAACAAAACATAACAAAAGACAAAAAAACTAAAAACCAAACAAATAATAAAGCAATAAAAGGGATTAAAAAGTTTGACACAAAGAACAAAAAGAACAATTTACATAATTCTGCCCATGTCATGTGAAAGTCGTAATGTAAGTCACTGCAAATATTTTCTTTCCTATTATGCCATATAGTGTGCAATGGATTGTCGAAAAAATGCTTGGTTCAATGATTTTCATTTCATACCAACTTCAATATTTTGCAGGGCTGGAAATATTGATAAATAATTCATGTTCACCACTTGATGTCCGATGTCAAATCTAGGTCCTGAGGCAAAAAAAAAAAACCTTTGGGGACCACTGCACTGAGCTATGCACACCACAGTCTAACAACCCAGTTATAGATCATACATTTTAAGAAAAATAAATGATTTTTTTTTTCAGATGAGTTATCAAAGCATCAGGAATACACAAGTTCTGTCACAACTTGCTTTCATCTCCACATCTCTCCCAGTCGATGACCCTGGTGTTACTTAATGTGTTTTCCTTCTCTTCCCCTCTGCTGTGCATTCTCTAACAGAGCACAGACTGAGGAGAGATCCATACATACCTCAGGGTTTACATATACTTTCAGTTGCATGCAGCTGGATGGCCTGTGATCTCACATTCAACCAGATGTGTGGATGAGTTTTGTGCTGTATGAGGCACATTCCTGATGTTACTGCTGAGCTGCAGCAGAGAACATTATCAGTAAGTAATTATTCCTTTAAAGGGGTGGTTCATTGCGATTTCACTTTTTTAACGTTAGTTAGTGTCTAATGTTGCTGTTTGAGCATAAACAATATCTGCAGTTACAAAGCTGAAAGTTCAATGCAAACGGAGATATCGTCTTTTAAAATTCTGGCAGTTTAATGCCTACAAAAAAAACGGCTGGTAGGGACTACAACAAGTTACTTCCCGGGTATGTGACATCACAAACCCAGATTAACCCCGTGGAATAAAGGTAAATTATGTGAAAAATAATGCGTTTTTTAAAAAACGAAGCATTAACACATGTTAGACTGCACCCCATAAACACAATCAAGCCTAGAAAAAACCCAGTGAACCACCCCTTTAAAAACACAGGCCACAAGGTGCAGAACTAAATACATACATACATACAAAACATCACTTGTTGTACGTCCAAGTGTGTTTGTTTACACAAGGCTATGGACATTACGCACACAACACCTCTGTGCTACGTTTGCATGGGTAAAATATTCAAATGTGTTAGCTGACACAGGGATGACTTCATGACAGAGTGAAAGCACAGCTAGCACACACACACAAAGCCAAGATGTTCATATATATATATAACCTCACAAAGCAAGGCCTGTATTTAATAAGGATGGGATAATTATTAAAAGCTGAAAATTATAGTCAATATGAAACAGCAATCACAATCGATTTTACAGTATTTGCATAATGTGATGTATTTGTGGGGCTGCAAGTTGCGGATGCACACTTTGTACAACTCATGCAACGGTTCTATTACCCAGAACATTTACACTACTGTTTAAAAGTTTGGGGTTTATTAATATTTATATTGATATAAAAGCGGTTCTTTTGAACTTTTTATTCCAAGATACTGATATCCAGTAATACCAAAAAATGTATCATGGTTTCTACAAAAATATTTAGCAGCACAACTATTTTCAACATTTATGTCAATAATATAAATGTTTTCTTGAGTGCCAAATCAGCATAATAGAATTATTTCTGAAGGATCATTCTTTGCCATTACAGGAATAAATTATACTTTAAAATATATGAAAATATATATAAAAAAATCGATATTAAGAAAATAGTTTATAACAAAAGAAAATAGTTTATAACAGTTTTACAAGTGCTTTCATATCAAATGCAAAGTCCAAATTATACAATAAAAGAGGGGGCAGAAATGTAACTGGAAAAAAGTGACCGAATAGGAGAAAAAAAGGATAAAATATGTGTGTGCTCACAGAGAGAGAAGGAAAAATTAAAGTAAATGAGGGATGTCCGCTCTCTCTAATGTTGGTCAAAAAACATATTTGATGACCGTTCTCCCTCCCACATAAACACATTCCAGTAAGGTGTTTGAAAAGTAACAGACAAGGTTTTTCCAAGCCTAACACACTGTGGTTTGAGAAGAAGCAGGAGACTGTGGGACTAACAGCTAACGGACAAACAGATTCCAGTGTCTAGATTTGAATCTGAAATGAATAGTCCCTCGCATTGAGTGCTAAATTCCCTAGGATAGAAAGAGTAAGTTGTGCGTCTGCAAACTGTGAAGCGGTATGAATTCATATCCAATACTCGCCTATTTGCTTTGGCATAACAAATGCTCAAGCTAACTTATAGCACCAACTCTTAAGGACAGACAGATGAGCTGCATTATCTGACAAAATACCCACGTCTACTCAATCTGCACACACGTTTGTCAAGAAGACATAGTTTTAGTGGAACAACCAGTGCTAGTAGTCCAGGTGTGTTCTGTCTCCTTTCAGACAGCAGGAGGATGTTTACAGAGCTATTGAATGGGGACTAACAAAAGAGACATCTCTAACATCTTACAACGACTCACGGAGAAACAACTCACAGTCTAGACACATAAGAGACAGTAGACAGATAAAGATAAACATGGAATATAGAAGGAAAAGAAAAGAAAAAGTAAAAACTTTTCATCATTCACAGATCCAACTCACCGTATGAAAGTAGCAGACCCTTTTAAATGACAGTCTCTTTTTCAGACTCATGGTCTTTTTGCGAGGTGTGTCCATTCATATAGCGCAGCTCCCAACGTGTAGAGACCCAACGCTCTGACTGGCGAATCCATTCTGCTCTTACGCCTAAGACTGCGCTCATTTCCTTCCTCCACAGCAAGAGCTGACATGCTCTCCAAGCGCAAGGCAGTCTTACTGACGAGGAAGTTCCATTCTGATTCTGTGCTGTTACTACGGCAACCTCGAATTTTCGCAGAAAGTGCCTGGGTTGTGAGTGAGAAATTCAGAAGGAGAAGAAAACGATGGGATTCTCTCGTTCCTCTCTTTGCTTGACCTGTGTAGTAACTAAAAAAACAGATGTCAGACTTTTCCCTTGGTGATCTTTTTCAGCACCGACTAGCGCCTCTCTCTTTCTCTCACTTAAGAGAAATCAAGAAATGCTTACTCAACCGTTTCACCATCATGGCTCTGCCACAACTCAAATAAATCCTCCATTCAAGACAAAAGAAAGCACTCACTCCGGGCCTCCAACGGCACAGCCCTGTGCTGCCACTTCAAATAAGCATCTGTCTGAATTTCCCAACGTCTAAAATCACAGTCAGGGAACTCAGCAGCAAAGCTCCACTGAGTTTCTTAATGCGGTAAAAATGCAAGAGGATGGACAGGCATGTTGAAAGGCATGTTTTTGGAGGAAAGTGAGGCACGGGGTAGTTGGAGAATGACGTAAGGTAAATGACCATGTAGTGAGAGTGGATGTTAATGAAAGGCAGGTTCTAGAGCAGGTCATATCAGTACAGAGAGAGAAAGTAATAAAAATATTCCAGAGCTGGAGTTACAAAGGCAGTGTTTGATACAAACCTCATGAGCTCGATTCAAAAATATGAGTGTTGCAATTGGCAATTTCCTGAGTAGGTGAAAAAGAAAAATCTTAAAAATACTTGGCAGACATATTACAGAGAACAAAAATTTTAGGGGACCATTAAAATTATACTTTTTGGCTGATGGTGAAAGATCTTTAAGGGGGGTTTGGGAGCTTTATTTTTAGTATTTCTTTTTCTTTTTTTAAATCACCCATCACAAAATCCAAAAAAAAAACAGTTTGGCTTTATTTAAATGAGATAAATATTTTATATTTGATAACTACTATAAATATGGCCCTTTGTAAATCTAAATAAATAAATAATCAAACAAACAGATCTCATACATTTACATATATAGCAATGAACTGAAGTATGACAGTGTTTCAGATCACCTCTGACAGCAAAGCTTATCACCACAAGACTGGGGCTGATGTAGTTTTTTCTATGACTTTCACATGATGTCAGCATAGAAAGCAACTGTGTTAAGAAAGTCGAAAAGAAACAGAGGCTAGAATGGCAACCGCATTCTGCAATCGAATTAAGTCTCAAAAAATTCAGGTGGTTCAAAGTTCATATTCAAATGCATCACTTACAATACAATACATAATACTGAGTCAAATCTGAAGTCATTCGAATGCAGATCCACATTCCTGTTGGTTCTCATGACTGTCCTCTCTGCCTGTTCCCAGTGGGCATGAAGGCATTAAAAGTGGTTCTCTCTTTCCTCTCGAACCAAGAGCAATGGAGCTTATGTGAGCTAAGCAGGCTGGCAAACAGACATAACTTTATACAGAAAGACATCTCATCTCGGAATGTTAATGGCCAATAAGAAACCAATATTAAGAAACCAAGGATATAATGTAATATAATACTATTATATTATATATATATATATTATTTAATATATAATGTCATATTGACCTAGTACTCTAAACCAGTGCAACACAGTCCAACACAGTCCTACGAACCGCTACAACATCTGCCAGCACAATATAAAATGTATGACAAAACTGATCCACGCTACAAAACATGAAAATTAAAATTGGCAAGAGAGTTAAATAGATAAACAATAGCATGGATTGTTTATATATGGATTGTATAGCCTATATAGTGACACCATTTAAAAATGTAAATATACTTGTTATTTATATAATGCAAAGTTTACAGAAAGAAGGAACGAGCATAGGATGTCAGTCCCTCTCTTTCTTCTAGCTGATTTTTTTTTTTCAATAAAAGAACAAACTGTCTCAATACTGCCATCTGCTGTATCTTCCAACACAGGAACAAACACACTCACTTGCACACAAAATGAGTGAATTAAATGTCTAAGAATTTAAAATAAATAAATACTTATATAAACAAAACCCCTTTAAAATAACATATTACATTATGTTTGCATATTCATTACAAGGACTCCAAGATACATCTGAATGATATTTAGTATAATTTAGAAGTTATTTTTTTCTTGGAAATAGTAAAGAGGAAAAAAAAAAGAAAAAAGAAGAAAATCTAATGAATTTCTGTTCTAATTTTCATGCAAAATGTTTTTCTTCCAAAAAAAAAAGGTGAAAAAATTTACTTTTCCCCAGACTTAAGGAACTCAGAACTACTACTAAGCATTAACATAAAATACCTTATTGCAGTACCGAATGAGTTCACTCACGAAGTATTTGTTTCGCAATGTTTCACTTTAACTTTTCGATTTGTGTTTTTCTTCTTTCTTAAAAGGAAGTACAGCTTTACTTTATATGAAATGTTTGTTGTCTAAAGTCTACACAATTTCAACAATAAAAAATTCTAACACGCTCATGCAAGTCATGAGACACATGAGACTGAAGACAAAGTTGCTTTAAATTCATAGCTGACACTTGAATAACAACAAAAAAATAAAACTCAAATGATGCTGAAAAAAAAAAGAATGACAAATACAGAAATACAGAAAACAGAATACAATAACACCTGATTGGACAAATCAGGTCACAAGATTAGGATATGCAAGATGATTTGTGATCAAACCATAAAAGGTAAATTATATAATTACATGTATACCAACATCTTTACTCTTACTACTTATAGCATAAAATTAGATAATTAAATATATTTAAAGCATAAATCATGCCAATTAATGGAATCAAATGAGCATTTGAGATGCAAATTCACTTGATAACCCGTCCATCAGCACAGTTTTTAAACTAATTTGAGGTTTCAACAGACATGATCCTGCATTCCAAAGCAAGATCGCACAAGTACTTGTGCAAGCAGTGTTAAAATCCAAACTGCGCTTTTTGTAATCACAACCCCACTCTTAAATATTAACAGCAGACACAGACTCCTGTGATAGAAAACTGTCAGAGTGCATCCACAACCCCCCACCTCAACTAAAACTCTGCATTTAAACACAACACGACTTGACAGATCAAACAAGCACACTAGCCCATACAAATGTGTGAGTAAAGGTACTCACTCCATCAGTATTGACGCTCAAAGTTGGCTCCATGTATGGCAGTGTTAGACTCCACAGTCGGCCGTTAAATGACTCCACGCTCTGTAAACACATCCATCCACTGGCTGCGTCCAGTACGACGTGTGTGAGTCCGTATTCACAGTCTGTCCCTGTCACTATCTCTGTGTCTTGTGTTGTTTGATTCTCTCTCTCTCTCTCTCCCTCTCTCCGTCTTTCCACCCACTCCGCTGTAATTCCTATTCCGCCCACAGAGCCCAGGGCTCACAGACAGAGATGCAGAGACACGCTCGCAAGCGGGAGTGAGTGAGTGTGCATGTTTGTGCATTCACACTCATATACTTCACAGAGGCGTGAGAAACAGCCGCACACACACACGCACTGAAATGTAAGTGCTTCACAGTGGGATTATTCATGTTATTTACACAATGTGTTGTGCCACCTTATTAGTATGCCTGGAGCACAGCGTCTGCTTAAAGAAGGGAGCGTGAAAGAATCAGAATGAATGTGTGTGTGTGTTTGAACAATTAAGGGGGTACTTCTTTCTGGCATGTGTTTATATCAGTGTGTGTGTGTGTGTGTGTGTATAATTGCAGTCAATGTGTGCAATAAAAAGTATCAGGAACATCGAATTGTCCTTCTCAGTGTGTTTGTGTGTGGATTTGCCTTGTTTGACAGGCACTATTAAAACCTAAACCTGGTATGAAGGGCAACATTCTTCAACAAGTCCCAACTCTGTTCTCTCCATAGGCGGTGTTTAGGAATCCATGGGGTCTGTTTTTTAAACCCGGGAGCAAAGTTGAATCATCACTGTAATAAAATAGTCAGAATTTGTGACTGATGTGAAGCTACGTGCAGATGAACGTATGTGCCTCCTGTAGCCAGCGGCCTCAGAGAGTTAAAAATGCATTGTAACCTCCTGCTTTTGATTATTAAATGCCCAAACATGAGATAATACATCCACCTAGACACATAGATAATACAAACATTAAAGGGTTAGTTCACCCAAAAATGAAAATTAGCCCATAAATTACTCACCCTCAAGTCATCCTAGGTGTATATGACTTTCTTCTTTCAGACAAATCCAGTCGGAGTTATATTAAAAATTGTCTTTGACCTTTCAAGCTGTTTCATGGCACTCAGCGGGTGTTGCATGCATCAGTCCAAAAGGAATTAAATTAAAAGCGCCCATCCATTAAAAAAAGTGTCTCACACGGCTCCGGGGGGTGAACAAAGGCCTCCTGTAGCGAATCAATACGTTTTTGTAAGAAAAATATCCATATTCAAAACGTAATAATCACTTTAATGTAGCTTGTGCCAACAGTTGTACATGGAAGCAGTCTCCGGAGTGCCATTCAGTTTAAATTATCCATGTGAAATGAGTTTGTATTTAAAAATAAATTGTATTCGTGACTTTCAACAATAGTCATGGTCAGTTTTGAATGGGGGGTGGAATCTATTGGCTCAGTGAGCAAACTGAAGGCTCGAAAGGCTGGCATGATGTCACACAGTGATTGTGGGCATGAAGAGAAATGACATCTAACTGGGTAAACACTCGCTGACAAGATAACTGCATAGCTCGCTTTCTCTTACATGACAGGCCAGCCAGAGGAAATATGTGTGTTCTGGAGAAGCCGGTAATTAGTCCCTTTCCTGATGTTGTTTGTGTATGTTCATCTCAAAGCTTGAGAGTGTGTGTCACAGCATTTAAGGACAGTATTCAATTAGCATGTAATTTAAGAGTGTGCATGCATGTTCATGCCTCACTGCAGAGAGTGTGTGAGTTCTTAGCAGAATCCCTGCTAACGAGAAGAATGCTGCTCAATACTCATTAGCACACGCACACACACACACACACACACACACACACACACACAAACACACACACACTAATTACTGTGCTGCTTCACAAAGCGAGCTCTGTTCACACACAAGTGCAGCCATCCTGCATATGTGCAGTTCTGAGAAAAGAGACAAAGCTACCGGAAGACAAGGCAAAGAGACGAGAGGAAACCGAAGAGAGAGAGACTCCAAGAAAATAATGGAAGCAGGAGGAAAAAATACAAAACAGTCACATTTAACCTTCTTTTCAATCTATAGCATTATCACAGTTTCTGTATTAACTATCAAGGCTTTTCTTAGCATTTGTACAGCGCAGATGACTAACTTCCTGCTTCTAAGAGCTTAAGACAGTTGTTTTCTTTCTTCTTCACTCAATACAACCCATTTTATGCAATTAGGCGAGTGTTTGTTTCAGCCACTAACTAGAGGAAGCATTTCATTCTTTTATCTTATCATGCCTGATCAACAGTGTGACTGTCCCGTCTGAGTGGCACGGAGGCTCATTTTCATGCTATGTGACTCAGCTGGTAAAGAGGGATTCCTGGTCTTTAAAAGAGCAAAGTTTTGATCATGAAATGAACACTAAACAAGTCCAAAAGAGTAACAGTTTTCTGGGATCAGTTACTTATTATTGACTGATCATTTATAATAGTGGACAAAGGTAAATAAGCATATTAGAATGATTTCTGAAGGATCATGTGAACAACTTTGTGAATGTTAACCACAGATTGATGTTTATTTAAAATAAGTTCAAATGAAAGTGTGTAATTTCTGAGCCACTAACATTACTAAATGTAATTGTCGCACCTTCACAGTGTTTGGACTTTGTTTTTAGTTTGCACCGTTTTCACTGTTGAGTTAGCTGTCATGGTTTCTGATTAGTTGTCATTTAGTTCAGATGTGAGTCATTAATTCTCCTCATTTGCTTGTATACTTAAATCCCCTGTGTCTAGTCATTTGCTGTCAAGTCTCGTCTGTGTTCCATGTGTTGTGAGCCATTCTCTCGCTCTCTGCCTGTAGATTTATTAAAGACTGCCTTATATCTTCATCGTCATGTTTGTATCTTCTTACAACACACAACTGTGACAGTAATTATAAAAATAATGATTTTTCAAACAGGTTGCCAAATCACTACCATTTGTCAAGCAATGTTTTCATACCAACACAGATCCACAGTGTGTACACTTTTCACAAAAATCAACGTACAAATGGCTTACTTATTGTTGTCTGCACAAATTAAGTTGGAATAGAAGAAAATATGTAAAAAAAAAAATTAAGCCTCTAATTACACACACAAAGAATAGATAAAACTATAATAACCACTGGCATGCTGCGGCTATCAGGATAGACTGAGATGTGATGTGCTGTCAGTTTTTTTGTTTTTTTTTTTGTGCCCCCGAGCTCTTCCATCTGAAAATTACACCATCCATGTTTCACCGTCTCCTACGTTGCCATGGCACCTGCTGTAACCTGCTGTCACCACACTTGTGCGCGCATCACACGTCACGTGGATCTCTTTGACTGCTGGGTCTAAAATTAAACTCACATGTGTGAGTGTGACCACAGCCATTAATACACAAGAATACCCTCGCTGTGGTGTCAAATCTGCTCTACATGCACACAGCTGTAGTTTCGTGAATAAGGGCCCAAGAGTTCATGCACTCCAGAGGGTTGGTTGTGTTTCTTTGTTTCAGTGTGCATGCATGTCTCTGAATTACTGCGTAGATCACTCGTTCCTTATGTAATCATTCCCTACCCTCCGAGTGATAGGATCGGAATGCTGGGAAGTTTTATAAGTAAGAATGTGAGAGAGACAAAGACTGAAATGTAGGGACACCTTCCTGAGGAGAAAAAGAAAAGCATTTGGGGAACCTTACCTCAAGGTCATCAAGTGAACGAGCCATACTGAGACGCTTGGAACGTCCAAAAGATCGTCTGCCGGAGGAACGCTGAGGAAAGCCCATAGTGATGCCTTTAAATCTTCCGCCCTGTGAGAAACAGAGAGAAAGACATTAGTGACATAAACAAGACATGCTGGTGGTTGACCAGATTCTTATAATGCAGATGTCATTATGATACAATATATATTGTGTAATGCATTAAATATTCCATCGTCCTCACATTGGCAAACCATGAGTCCCCCAGAAATGTCTGGGAATTTGCAAATATCTTAGTAGAAGAGTGGGGTAACATCTCACAGCAAGAACTGTCAAATCTGGTGTGGTCCATAAGGATGAGATGCACTGTTGTGCATAAAAAAGCTGGTGGCCACACCAGATACTGACAGCTACTTTTCATATTGACTTACTTCAGGAACAAATTATTCTATTTCTGTTCGTCAAATGTTGTTGAATTTATGTCTCAGCTGTTAAACTTTTTTGTACATACAAATATTTACACGTTAAGACATTTGCTGGAAATAGAAGTCGAAAACTGTCAAATGTGAGAGATTTTATTTATTTTATTTTAATTTCTGAGTATAGTTAAGATTTAATAATTAAGATTTAATTAACAGTAGTATTGTGAATTATTATTACAGTTTAAAATAAATATTTTCTATTTTAAATATATTTTAAAAAGTAACACATTTTTTACTGATTAATATATTTGTAAAAAAAAACTGAGATACATTTTATTTCAGGATTCTTTGATAAATAGATAGTGTTGTAGTCCAGACTGAGTCAAGACCAAGATCAAGACAGCACTTTACAAATTCAACTGAAAGATCCACATTTACTGACTGAGAAATGTCTTAGTAAAATATTAAAAATGAATTTACACTATAATTACAATTGCATAAATGTTATTAGATTAAGGTAATAAATATAAACTTTTGAATATAGAAATATGAAAAATAAAAAGATACTTTTAAATATTTTTAAATATTCAACTTTGTCATCAGAGGAATAAATTACATTTTAAAATATATGCAAATGTTATTTTAAATTATTATTTATTGTAAAAGTTAATTTAAATATAACTCACTTTTAAATATAATGGTCTAAGCTCACTCATGATCATTCATCGGACTTCTACATTTGCATTCATCCTTAGTTCTGTACACACACAAGAGAGTCTGGTGGTCAGGCTGAATCCCAGCTCATAATCATATCACAGTGTCCGTCTACTAAAACGGTCTCCTGAGAAATAGAAGTGATAAGCGCTTTGTCTCCCTCTCCCTATTTTTGAAAAGGACAGCAAAATTTTTCCTCCACTCCGTGTGAAATACACAGAGGTAAACAACTCTCCTCTCA
This sequence comes from Sinocyclocheilus rhinocerous, assembly GCF_001515625.1. Lineage (NCBI taxonomy): Eukaryota > Metazoa > Chordata > Actinopteri > Cypriniformes > Cyprinidae > Sinocyclocheilus > Sinocyclocheilus rhinocerous. The sequence continues at coordinate 202,424 of NW_015652266.1, read as the reverse complement.
CTGTTTGATTTCATTATGAGAGGAACGTTTGGCTATAGCACAGGATCACATGAACAGACACATGGGGAAATGTGCGCTTGTGTGTGTGTGGGTGTAAAAATTAACCGTGTAAAGGATACCGTTCTAAAGTTCCTTTTGTCACTAAAGTGGATTTCCTGATTTTTAAGATTTTTAAGCCATTAGCTGCACTGCACAGTATTGCCAAAATAACACGATTTGTATATTTTTTAAAGGAAATTTCCATATGTAATGCTTGCATGTGTAAAACTCGCCACAGCCACTTTCTTAAGGTGCTGTGGGTGGTTGCTAGGGTGTTTCAAGGTTTGTTCTAAGTCTCTATGATATTCTGGTTCCTAGATATGACTTAAGTCCTTTTTTCAATGTAAAGGTGCAGTCACATTAGCAAACTTTCAGTAAAATGTTATATGCAAAATAGGTCTACTGTCAATAGCATAGCGATGTATAAAGCACAGCTCACACAAAATACAGCGAATTTGTAAGACCAACTTGAACCTGTAATCTATATTGGGAAATCTTTTACACTCACATGAATTTCCAGACTGTTGGGATTCCAAATGAAATGACTGGATTTTGCCCATAAAAACTCATTAAACACTCTCAGAAAAAAAGGTACAAAAGCTGTCACTGGGGTGGTACCTTTTCAAAACGTACACTTTTGTACCTTTTAGGTACTAATTTGTACCTTTAAGGTACCAATATGGATTCTTTAGGAATGAATCAATGTCTATTGAAATAAAATATGTTTGAGTAAGAAAAATATAAATATTTATTTATTTTTTAAATATAAACTATTTTAATATAAAACACTGCTTCCAACAAACAAGCCAGAAGACATTGATTCATCAAATGGGGTGATATGGAATAACGTCATGTTCACTTTGTAAAGCGTCAACTCTGGGAATCCCCTTGCATTATATGGACTCAAAGAGATAGATTATTTTTCTATAAATCTTTCTGTGTCCATTTGAAGAAAGAAAGTCATGTATATCTGGGACGACATGAAGGTAAGTAAATAATGAGAGAATTTTCATTTATGGAGTATCCCTTTAAAGAGATTTTTTGCCCATTTTCTAGTGTACCAGGTGCAAGTAGTAGCCTATGTCTGATTGCTATTAAAACGTAAGCTCTCAACAAAGCATAACACTCAACAAAGCCTCATAGCAACAGTATTTACACATTCTCTACATATTCAACTGGTATAAAGTATTTTAACAGAAAAAAAAATACACACATCAGCATTAACCCTAATCGATTCTGTAAATACTTTAAACCATGACACCATGTCATGTTTTGTGTTCAGAGAAAGATCAACAGGGACTTGACAGAGAAGCAGAAGGACGAAAGTACAAAGATGGGAGAACTAGTAGTCAGGCGGTCAGACAGACAGAGAGACAGCCTGATTAGAGGGATAATTTCCATAGGCTAAAATTTAGAGGTTGATTGTGCAGATGACAAGAGCAGTATAATCAAATAGCCTCCTGTGTTGCCTAGAAACGCAGCGAACTCTGTGTGTTCAGCCTCATCATTATGACAGATCAAGTGATAACAAACATGTGCACACAAACACAAATATGCCAACACAAGTGACTACATACACATGAGTCAGGGCAGTACATACTTCAGTTATGCACATACAGTATGTGTCTGCATTTAAAGGGATAGTTAAACCAAAAATGATAATTCTGTCATCATTTACTCACACTCATATCAACCCAAACCTGTTTTAAATTCTTTCTTCTGCAAACACAAAATAATACAGTTTCGCAGAAATTGGCAATCAAACCGTTTTGGTGACCATTGCCTTTCATTCTAGGAAATTTCAAAGATTTTGTTCCCCCAGGAGAAGAGGTTTAGAACGACGTGAGCAGGCCAATGACAAAATTTTCTGTGAACTATGCCTTTAAGGCTACCAAGACAGGACATTTACATAATATCTCTCTCAATCACACACACTCACAATATGAATGTCAAGGCAAGCATGCATAGACACCGTGATCACACACACACACACGCTCATATGACGTACATAAAAAGAAACCTCACAGAATCAGGAGAGAACAAATGATCTGCGCTATGGAAACAGATGAACACAGGTTCCTTAAAGAAAAGATATGAAAGTTAAGAACTGTAATGTGAAACAAACTGAAGCGTAAAGCAACTTAAAGAGGAAAAACTAAAAAGAATCAACCAAAAATTCAAAGAACACAAAGGTTTGCTGTTGTAGTGCAGCGAATGAGCGTAAATTCTGCATACAGTCCTGGTGTCTGGATACTAGACCCATAATGGGTTTTATTAAAAACACTATCTACTGGTCATGTAACGGAGGAACGGTTTAGCCGGACATGAGTGACTGCCTCTTGATCACGTTGTGAATTGATCTAAAGAAATATCATGGACTAAACTATGTTCCTTGGGTGAATCTTGCAGGTGATGGCTGAAAAGAAGCATAGAGCTGTCAACATTGGTTTTGGAGAACAATGCTAAATGTTCCAGATGTTAGCAGAAACTGCTCTGTTTTGTGTGTAGTACTTGAATCCGAGGAGGAAAGAATGTTTTATTTATATACTTCAAAAGACTAATGATGAAGGGAAAGGCATAGAAACATGAGGCTCATATGACTATGCTCACATCAGCACAGCCTAAAGCTCTTTTTAGGTTGCCAAAGAGTGAATGATACACATACAAGCTAAAAGGTCTCAAAGTACATTCTCTCTCTCTCTCTCTCTCTCTCTATATATAAAACTAGCTCATAATTAAAAAAAAAAAGTTTTATGAGTTTATGTGCAAATCAGTCGTCTCACAACATTCTCTCTCTCTCTCTCTCTCTCTCTCTCTCTCTCTCTCTCTATATATATATATATATATATTTATTTCATATCACAATTTCACCTATTGATTTATTCACTCCACAACTGTACTATTTAGACTGACTTTCTCTAGCTCTCTCTCCGCTCTTAGGGTGCAGTTGGGTCAGTCTTGGGGTTGAGATAACATCATAGATTCCTGTGGGGAGCAGGGATGTACTGTGCACTGAATCAACCTCTTAGACTTATCAGGGAGGAGCTATCTTTGAGGAGTTCTGAAGAGCTTTCTTTCCTGTTTACTTCATCCATGTTGGGATGACAAATGTCACTATAAAAACATCTTCCACATGCTGTTTATCTGTTTCATACCCATCTCAAAACTATCTTGTTCTCTGTACAACCATGAAGCAAATCTGCAAAAATCTATTATAGAATAATCCGCCACACTCTAATATTACACCACAGCCCACTGCAAATAAGGATTCTTATAATCAAAACTGTAAACATCTCAATACTGAAAAACAAATCTCAGTATTGATAATAACCAACGTGACAACTGTTTAGTACTGCTCTCCTCAAGTCTTAACATGTCTTGTTCTAGCACATGATCAATAGTTATTGTAGGTAAATTACAAATAATATGAACATGATATACTGAATTTTTTTTGTATACAGTACATACAGTGGGACATTTTTCCAATTACTTTTAGCCAACTGGTGTCAAAGTGACTTTTAGTGGATGTATTAATTAAGCTGCATTTATTACATTAAATATGGACAACATCAAGACAACAAGAAAGTGTCTAAACACATTTCGTCTTTACTTTGAACAGTATATCTATTTTATAATCATTTGAAACAAAACGTACAATAAATGTAAATAAGTGAAATAAAATAAATGAAAAAATATAGAAAAATGCAAATAAAATGATAAAATGAAGCTTTTCATCTTTACTTTGATATATATATATATATATATATATATATATAATCATTTGAAACAAAACATTAAAAAAAGTAAATGAAAAAATATTAAAAATTTAAATAAAACAATAAAATGAAACCAGCTGGTTAGATATTTTAGATTAACACTTTAGATTAGGGAACACATATTAGTACTTATAAAGCACATATTATTGCCTTATTCTGCATGACCATATTCTAGATCCCTTAATCTTACCCTATACCTAAACATAACTACTATAAACAACTACCCTACTTACTTTCAATAAGCAGTAATTAGGAGTTTATTGAGAGGAAAACTTTTATGTGTTCCTTAATCTAAAGTGTTACCGATATTTTGCTTCTTAAAGCCATTCATACATACCACCTTTAAACCACTAAATCAATAATAATTTGAAATGGCTAATGAGTTTGGGAGGTGAAATGGACAAAGGAAAAGAATCATCATATTATACTGCAACAAGTATTTGACCCGTAACTGACACACAGACAGTGGAACAGTGCCGCCTGTTGGTGAGTAATAGATCAACTTATGACCCCATGTGGATGCCAAGCAAATGTTACGTTTTGTCTCTTTCATGATCTCAGAAAACAGACAAGAAAGTTTAAACTAACATAATGAAACGAACCACTGTGAATAGATCCCTGTGCTTTAGGGGTGTGCTAATGCAGTCAAGAAAATTACAGCAGGTGCTTTTGACTCCAAAATAACTTCCTATCATTAATTAATATAATTTATCAGCCTTATTCGTGTTGACTGTACACTATTAAATCTCATGCTGCCATGATACCTCACACCTCTTCATCAGTCATGGCTGCCACCACCTGTGTGAGACAAACGTGGCATGGTCGCTATGTTAACAGCACTCAACTAGAACGCTCCCATATTAACAGATCCCGGAATCACCTTAGCAACTACCTTTTTGAATGCAGTTTTTATTACCTCAATAAATGAGACTACATTGAATATTTGAGTTTTTAATTATTCATCTGCCACACTATTCAAATTAATTAGTGTAGGCTAAAGTTGATTACAAATTTGTGGAAAAACCTTAGAGAAATGCTACAGCATCCACAAATACCACTTTTCCTTATACAGATGCATACATTTAAACATAAAATATTGATGTTAATGTCCACATTATATGAGTGGTGCTAGAATGAAAGAAGCAGAGAATGAACTGAAAAACAATTGCTTAAAGCAGTATATGCAGACCATTGATGTCTGACATGCCTTACTGTTTTTAGTAGACCCTGAAGCTATTGTCACAGAAGATGCATGTAAAAAGCTACAATACTATTCTGGGAAAACCAATCAATGTTGTCTGTTTTGTTGCTTTGGGCCAGTTTGGGGCCTGTTGGCCCCTGTGGAGCAGTTATGGGCTTTACTTTATCTGAGAAACAGTGTTTTAACAGAGCTTAGTACTTCACAAATAGTCCAGCCACAATAGCCAATCTGCTGAAGAATATTGTCATTTCATCTTCATGTCGATCCAAACCTGTATGACTTTAATTTCATCTGTAGAACACAAAGTATCATATGGCTTCTGAAAACTTGCAATACATTGTATGAGTCATCTGCAATACAAAAAGATGGTTCTTTACACATAGTAACAGTTTTATTTAAAACCTTATCATCCACACAAACTCTTTTGAAATGGTTCTTTGTATTAGAGTTTAGATCTGTTTTGTTTTTCAAATCTCTAACTGACAAATCACCTCATTTATGATTTTCTTGAGCTCAACCATCCAACTACACAGACTGTCAACACACTCTCAACAGGTAAATGATTTCATTCTTAAATTGTCCATAAATTAGAAACTCTGTTAGATTTTAGAAATTGCAAACGTTTCCTACCAATCATGCATTTTTTTTTTTACTAAACACCAACTCTGCTCAGTTGAGGGTACTTCTCTCCTCTTCTCCATTAAGTAACAGGTATGTTAAATGAATGATCTATTTTGTTAAGAGTTTTAAATGGTCACACACACAAAATAATAATAATAATAACAATAATGTAAAGGGCTCACACTACCTTTGGCCTTCAGAAACATAATTGCTTTTACTTAAGCAAATAAAAGAGACAAATTGTAATTCTAAACTCATTTGTGTGTTTCTGCCCAGATGCTGTCACATCTGCAGAGAGAAACTGCCACTCAAAATAATGATGGACCAAAAGAACCCTAATCTGGTACCATTTAGAACCATTTCTTGAGAGTGTAGTTTTATGGCAACTTACTTTCATAATTTTTGGAGGTTAACAGCCCCTGGTCACTATCTGCTTTCATTTCATGGAAAATCGTGCATCAACCTTCTACTAAACTTCTCCTTTTGTGTTCCACAGAGGAAAGAACATCGTATGGGTTTGGAGCAACATGAATTGATGACAGAATTTTCATATTTGGGTGAACCATTTTTTAAAAGTATCTTGATCAAGATTAATTTCAGTGGTTTAAAATCGACCACCCAGATTCAAGATTTGAATGAATATGAGTGATCTGGTGTCAGCTGCTGGAGGCCCATCAAAGGCAGTCAGATCAGAGCAGGAGCTCACATTTGAACTGAAAGTTTTCCACTGGGAGAATGAGAAGAACCCAGCTTTGTATCTTCTCATCTCAGGGTGAGTTTTAACATGTTCCCTCCAAGCCAGGAGCAGCAGCTGAAGCAGCAAATGAGGTAGTTTCAGCCTGGCTACGCATGTCACCTACCTGACAGAATTCTTTTTGACAGTGAAGTGTTTGTGCCGTTTTACTGAGCGATGAAAAATTATAACAGCAACAGCACATTTTAAACATAAAATAAGTGAGAATGTAAGATTGAGTGACATTTTGCAATTCTTTTTTGCAGAAACTCTGTGGTGGAAAGGATACAATTCCTAAAGCAATTGAAAACAGCAAAGTAAAGGATCGTGCCGTGCCAGATAATAAGAACAAGGAAAAAGTGATATTCATTCCAGGCACATTAGTTTAGTCTGCAAAGCCTTTCTGCTTAAACAACAGTTGTTTGAACAACACATTCCCTGGCTCATTAACCAGTGCACTGCACTTGTATCAAATTTAAAATCATTACTTATTAATTCTTCCTAATCCTGAAGATCAGTTAAGGTAATTCTGAATGCATTTCAACTCTGGTCAACTCCTCTGGAATGAGGTATCCTTACTGATTGTGATCCCGAACAAGTTGTTCACAAAAGTGAAAACAGAACGTGAATTGGGGCCTTTTTAATGTTAAAAAATTATCTTACCTTTTTCTCTGAATCTTTCATTCTTCTGCAATCGTTCGATTGTTGCTGATGCTCTCGTAGGCTCTTCTCCCCGAACAGCTTCTTTGCCCACTCGTCCTTCCGTGCATGGAGTCGGTGAGGCTGTGAGGCGATCTCGCCTGCAGCACGGTACCGGTCGGCTGGAATCTTACTCATGGGTGGTGGCAGGGTGCTACAGTTAGCACTGGACCATCCGTCTGTGGACTCTGCATAAGACTCCTGATCACTGCTGTGTCCCTGACGCCAGTCTCTCAGGACATGAACTGGCAGCCAACGCTGGCCTGATGCTCCCGTCACCTTCTTGCCATGGGCAGAATAGTGGGAGCGTGAAGGAAGGCCTGACACATCCAGCCGTGAGGAGGAGTTTAGATGCCTGCTAGAAAGCAAAGGTGGGTCTCCGTGGGAATGTGGATGGGGCTGAGGGTGATCTACAAACTGGTCAGGGCGGTAGCCATTACGATGCGAGACTGGTGGCGGAGGTGGTGGTGGAAGACCTCCTAGGACACTTTGGCTACGAGGTCCTGGTGGGTTTTCCCATAGTCCTGTGGGAACATGGCGACTAGGGTTTGCGCCCAAGTCAACCAAGAGGACTCGGTTGCTCTTCTCCTCTGGCAGGAAGTTGCCGATGCCACTGTCACTGTTGCTGCTTGTGCTGTTGTTCTGCTGAGCATCTAGATCACCATCGAGGAAAGCTCGAGCTCGCATTCCCTCTATAGATTCTCCCATATCACGGTACAGCACGGACACAAACTGTAGAAGCGGCTGGGAAGTCGGTGGGAACTCCAAGCAGCCACTGGTATCTGGGTCTGGAGTGCAGTCAAAGCCAAAGCGTCGGGCTACACCTTGGTGGATCTTATGATGACAGAGTTCAGGGTCTACAATAAAGACATGACAAGACGTACGCAAGCCTTGCTCCTCTTCACCATGTCTATTTATGGCATGTGCATTTGTAGCTTGCATTGTGACAAGGCCAAAGAAGCGGCGGTCATCTGGACACACAGCGCTGAATGCTAACTTCTCTGCAGGGTAAGTGGCTAAAACAGCGCCTCGATCATTGCATAGCTGTACACAATCATGCATGACTTTGAGCAGGACCAACGAGTGTACTTTTTGTTCTGCACGCAGACGCCGCATACAGCCACGAATCGCCTGCAGGCTGTCACTTTCCAAATTGGCACTTGTTGAAGCTAATTCAATAGATCCCAAGTATCCCACAACCATCCCAACGTTGAGTATACCCGCAGAGTCTGCATTTTGCAACAGGGCAAATTCATCTTGCTGTTCAAACACATCAACAAACACAGAGTCATCATTGAGCACTTTGGCCATCTCCTCTTCAGTGAGCAAGTTGGGATCACTCTGTCGGGTACCGGCATTACCGTACGAGAAGTCTGGCTCTGAGAGAGCCCTTGTTTTAGAAGCAGAGGCACAAGCTACTGCTTTCTCCGAGCTGCTGGATGAGTGGCTGGAATTTTCAAAGATCATGTTAAAGATTCCACCAGACTGCATTTCCGCTACAACACGTTCTGCACGGTTTATGCCTAGTGCCTTTGAGTCCATCTTTGGCCGCAACCAGTGGCTCTTGTGGTCATGGAACCCCAATTCTTCATCGCTTGAACATGAATCTAGATGTGCATTGTTATGACTGCCTTCAGCAATGACCAAGTATAAGACACCCGTGCAGCGGCCAATCAGCTTGACAACATCCTCGTGAGATGCTTTGGACACATTAATGTCGTTCACACTCAGTATTTGATCTCCGGAGCAAAGTCCCACATAGTCAGCCGGACTACCTTTCAGGATGCAATTTAGCACACATGGAGACTGACCAGATAGTGTAAAGCCATAGCCTGTTCTTCCCCGCGCAACCTCCACCCCTCTTATGCGCGCAGACGGCTGGGCATTCACACGCCTCCTGCCTTGCTCTGATTGTCTGAACATCCTTCTTTCAGTCCCTGTTTTACTCTCTTCTGACTAGGGCTCACAAAAGCAGAGATGGCGAGTTTAGTGATATCATCCTTCCAGCTCCAGAGCCCCAGTCTAAGGCACTAACGTGGTGCATGCCTGAATATGCATACAACACCTTCACAAAGGAGAGAGGGAAAAGGTCATTAATTCATTGACAAATTAATAATCATATTAAGAGAAAATTATATGGAAATGGTGAAAATGTAATTTCAGTTGTTAAAATATGCATTTGAAGTTGATTAAATTATTAAGGATTTATTAAAACATTGAGAATTGTGGTAACAAATATGTTACTGCTTAGTCATGATTATTAGTTCATTCCAGAATAGGCTTTCATACAGATATACACTTTTTTTTACCCACCCTTACCTGCCAACCAGAAAGAAATATTCCAGCAGAGAGTTCACCTTGTTGCAGGTGAGAGGACAGGTAGTTGTTGCTAAGCAATAGGAGTAGGGTGGGTATCAGACAGAGATCATGCATTATTCTAAATTCATAAATAAAAATGACACAAATCAAACTTTTCATATACATCTGCGTTGATGTGTATGGGTCAATGACAAGACTCTTTTTTATTATTTATTTAAAAATACATTAAAAATGTATACCAAAAGTGTATGATTTTACATTTTCCATGATCAACATGTTTTCAATCGTGTATTTATTTATTTAGTGTGGCTACAAATCAGAAATGTCCAGGTGGTGTAACTGATAAACAAATAAATATATATGGAACCAACATGACTACAGGGATTCAATTTCTAAGAACCTGGAACCTGTGTTTTCAAAATATCTTTTTGTCATGCCGCCATTTGGCACTGACCCACATAACGTAATGTTATATATAATGTATATAAAATATAACAATATAGAACTTACAATAAAAAATACAAGAGTTACTGGACATTTGCAAGTGTATATATGCAATATGCATTTTAAAGACGGCGGAAAATGTTTTTGAAAAGTGGCGTGGAGTTAGCATTTTATAATAATAAACATGAAACTGATAGGATAGAAAACTGATAGGATACATAAACTCACAAATGTAATAGTGTTTGTCATCGATATCTTTTCCGTATTTTCCTACAAACTTTCTTGAAGTTACAGATGCGAAACAGACTCATCCACTCTTGCTAACGGTCCCGCCTTCTTTTTCCCATTGTTGGAATGCCCACGCGTCAACATGTGTAACCATGACAATGGACCGTCTCTAGATATTTCTCATCGCTCATTGGTTTCCATGGCTGTCAATCATCTCCACAACGACCCAAGCCCAGTTTGACGGAAACTCGCCAACTGACTGACCACAAAAGTCATGCTACAGGTGTCCAAATCAACACGAGCGAAAAACGATAGAAAAGTAAAACACCACCGTACACATCTTAATACATACTACGCTTCAGATGAATTTAATATTTAATATCGGTAGACAGCCGAGCTGCATCGGTATTGGTTTTCGCGAGAAACAGCTGGGCAGTGAGTAACATCTAACGGTATTGAATTATCGGCAGCAATAGCCAGATACTGACAAGAGTAACATATATTGAGACAAAACTCGTTATAAGCTATAAAACGATAACCCCATACAGATACGCATGCAGTTACATCACAGTATCGTTTACCTACAATGTATGAAAGTTTTCATATCCGCACAAAGTACAAGAAATTCCCATGGCTACATTGCTAACATTAGCCGCCACTTCCCAAAACTTTCCTGTGAGGAAGAAATAAAAAAAAACTCGTAGCATTACAGTACAGGTGATACTGAGTTAAAGATCATAGTTATATATTAGGTAATTAAGTGTACTTACTTCCCAACCTGATGTGAAGTTTCATGACATGGTAACCTTAGTGCTGCATAAGGAGTAAACAAAAGGAGAGGGCAGCTGGTGTGTGGACAGCAGAAGCAGGAGGAGCAGGAAACTATATCTCAGTTTTTTTCTTCTTTAAGGACAGCACCGGCATAGGGGTTTTCCTTCACGTGACATATTGGATTTAGGGCTATAATTCAGTTTATCCGCAGTGTTATATAGATGTGGTGTTTAAGAGTTATTTGAATGGTATAAAGTAAAATATCCTGCCAAGTTCACACTAGCACCATTTAAAATAATTTTAAAAATTGTTCTTGTTCTTTTAATAGGTCTGTAGAAAATGACAGATTTTTCCATCCAAGGTTTTTCCATAACAAATAAAACATGGAATTATCAAGAGAGATATGGTTTATTTCAAGATTATTAGTAGTAATTAATTTAGTTAATAATTAACAGCTGCTGCTATTGACCTGACATAAACATAAATGAAAATTTTAATTTCACACACACACATTGTGTTTCCATGTTTTACGGGAACATTCCATAAGCGTAATGGTTTTTCTACTGTACAAACTGTATTTTCTATTGCCCTATCCCAACGCTACACCTTAACCTGCCCCTCACAGGAAACTTTCTGCATTTTTAGATTCTCAAAAAACTTCATTCTGTATGATTTATAAGCTTGTTTGCCCATGGGGAACTCAATGTAGTCCCCATGAGTCGATGTGTATTCAGGTTTAAGTCCCCACCGGGATAGAAAAACATGTACACATACAGACACACACACACATACACACAAGCCCTGAGGCTTGGAATCCTCCAATTGTTCTGCACAGAAAGCTTTTCAGAGGATTACCAGCATAAATTCAAAAACATCTAAATCCATTATCGAGCACATCATAAAACATCCTGCTTTGGAATAGAAAATGTTCAAAGCCTTGGAGTAAACGTAAAAAAAAAAAAATTCTAAAATGAATAATGATGATAAAAAAAGTAATCACATTATATTATCTGAAGGACCATTTTAATTAGCAAAGTTTAGCACTTTTATTCAAAATCTAACGTGCATATCAAATACCCAACTGTCACTACAAAATAATGATAATAAAAAAAGAACAGTGTCTCTCTCGTTTCCCCTTTAAAACTCCCATTCTGTGTGAAATACAAAAGTCAAAAATAATTGACAGGCTGGATTTAGCTTCTGAGTCACTAATTGACGAGCCCCACAATACATGATAAACAATAAAAAAATGCAATTAAACAAATGGAACATTCTACATCTTTTATTCATTTCTATATTATAGCATTTTCATGATTTATGACATTAAAACAAACCATTAAAACAAATACATCAATTTTTTGTCCTTTTTACCAGCTATAGTTTGCATACGTGAGCTAAATAAATAACAAAGGGAATAGGTTTCTTAAAAATTAAAAAAAAGCTCCGGTGCTTCACCACCATGGCATCGTACTGTGATATTTATGAGACTGTAAAAAATAATAATAATAATCAGAATTTGCTAGAAAAGAACAATATGATGCAAGGGGAGTGGCTTAAAAATTATTCCCATCTGAGGTGCATTAAGGATTCTCCCGTCTTTCGTAAATGAAGCTTCCTAAGCACACAAACTAGAGGATAAAAGGTATTTACCGTCTGATTTTTATGAAATTGCGATAGGCTCAGTAGTAACATTAATTCTGCAGTATGTCACGTTTGGTCCAACCACATTGGTGGTCTTTGTGAAAGGCATTCAAGTTATTCCAGCTGTACGTGACCCCTAACAATACTGTCATATTAAGCCCAACAAGACTTGAGATTTAAAGATCTTCAAAGCTGCCATCAGAGCCGCTAAAGATGTGTTTCAAGGGACACAGTATGTAGATTTGACTTATGTAAATCTAATATTTTGAATGGCTCTATATTTTGAATGTAGGTCAGTAAATTCTGTAGGCATGGGGCAATATTTACTCAAGATGAATCTGACAATACATTTCAGGGAACTAAAGGCTTTTCACTGAGCAGTAAAAATATCCTAACTGCTATGTGCATATTCCGCTTCACTAAGACAAAGTAAACATCTTATCGGAATCAGAATAAACAGATATATAATAGACATAACCAGCTAATTGTCTCCATGGAAGCAGATTAACAAGCATACCATGAGTCATGTAATTTGCCAGATTCGTCTGCATTGGTAGTTACGGTTATGCAATTTCCATGTAGACTGAGCCGACTAACAATAACAAGTCACCCCGTTTCAAAAGTTAGTGTCATCACATAAAATACTGACTCAATATTGAACGCAGACTAAAGCATGCTTCAAGTTAATATACGTACATTAGCTTCTCAAATAGACTTATATTTACAGTGAAGGTTTCTATGCCACCCAAGATGGATAAACAATTTTTTTTAGTCAGTCAAGAGTCTCTCAAAAACGAAAGGTTGGGTTATTGCGCACATTCAGTTAACGGCCTTTGTATTTACACCATCTCATGTCCACCATTAGATGTTGTCATGCACCACAGTTTATTCATTTAATCACAAATAGTATTTCTTTTACACAAATGATACATTGATGTAAACACTCTATAGATTAAAATACATACTTCCAGTCATTACAGTAGATCAATAATCATATCTTATGTCCTGAGCTTTTAAAAGAAATTTAACAAATAACTAAAGATGTGTTTCAAGGGACACAGTATGTAGATTTGAGCTGCAATTTTCATATGCATAAACCATCGTCTAAAAACGTATCTATGCTGGCTATTTCAAACCGCGTCCATACAAAGGGACTTTAGAGATTCACATTTGTGATCTGGTTTCTCTCAGTCTTTAAAAAAATCAACTTAAAAACAACAAATATAGACAACCAATTTTTAAGAGGAAAAATAAACTTTGTTCCAGGCAATTCACCCCTCTTACTCAGCAAGTCAAACACATTTTACATTTAAATACACAAAAATCTTATCATACCAATAGTCGTACGCAACCTCTCCCACATTAGAGGGGATACACAAATTCAATTTACAATCTATTTTCGCTTCAAGTGCTAGCAAACACAGAGCAAAGCAATGCGTCGCCCCATGCAAAAGGAATGCTTTTAAACTGAAGGAGTAGCGAGTGTACGAAAGCGAGCGTCTTTCCTTTTTAAGGGAGCAGGAGAGTATGGACTGTTGGAGAGGAGGGTAGAGACAGGCATCGTATAAAATATCCGGATGTACTGATTTTAGCAAGGTTGGACAATAAGTAAACTGGAGTAGCTAGGTCTGTGGACTTAAAGATCTGATCTTGGATCTGCTAAATTCCAGAAGTGCAGGAGATATTTTAATAGTGTTTGCATCATGTTTGTAAGAACATTCACTACAATATGTTCTTTAGTCAGTTTGTTCATAGCTGAAAATTCTCTATATTAGAATATTACGTTACTAATGATGGAAACGCATCATCATGCAGTTTTGACCCCATAACTGATAACCTTTGCGACCAGCCTCACAGTTTTGCCACAGTAACATTCTTTGATACTAGATGAAGAGCATTTATACATACAAAATATGGAGAAGCCTGCATCCATATAGACTTTGAGACGTTAAGTGACATACAGTGAAAGCAGTAAAAATATTCTTATGGTAGCACTACTTTTTTTGATTACAGATTCTGGTGTGCTGTGGTTCGTGTGGCCTCGTCCTTGCTTGGATTGGTCCCACTGTCTCTAATAACTATGAACTACTTGGGCTAATGTCCTCTGGTGTATCACGGACAGTTTCATAGCAACCGTCCATACATCCAATCAGAGATAATTGTTTCTTGTTGCCATGCATCCTGGTATGTAACGTTCTGATAAGTGTGATGTCTTCCGCTCGAGTACTGTTACCAACTTTTTGATGCCTAATTTGTAATGGAGATCCTAATGATACAATATTGTTTTCTGTATTATAGTGACGTGTCTTGGTGAATGCTCTGCAAACAGCACAGTAATTGGTAATACGGACTACCAGGTGAAGCCACCATCTCAAAGACCGTCTGGAAGGCCCTGCGGTCTAACTCTTCATCGATCTGGTGTCGGTAGAAATCCATAGCTACCAGACAAAAGAGACTAATATCCACTGTGTCGGACTTCCCCATGCGACTGATGACATGAGGCAGGCTAAACAGAAGGGAGATGTTAAGGAAAACAAGAATGAAGACAAAAAGGAAAGGAAAGCATGGAATAGGAAGTGTGCTGTCACCAAAACAAGAGGTGCAATAACTGCACCAACTGAAAATCATGTGTTTAAGGATACAGGGCAGAGATCCACTGACTGGTCGAGGCACTGACAAAGAAACAAGACAAGCTCCACATTGCCATGGCGACAGGCGTCCTCTGTGTGAAGTTTGACAGCGAGAGTAGCACCCAGTCACGCACCATGGAGGACTGCCCAGTTGCATGAAGTGTCTGAAATACCTGTATCAAGAAATACATGCACTTATATGACCATATTACTTGTTTATATAGTGACTTCAAGGGATAGTTCACAAAGAATGTTTTAACTGTTTTTGTCCATACAATGAAAGCCAATGGGGTCCAAAACAACATGGGATAGTATTGATTTCATTGTATGTACAAATATGTAAAAAAAAATTTTTTAAATATAATCTGTTCAACAGAAGAAAAAACAGGTTTGGGACAACATGAGGGTGAGTAAATGATGACAGAATTCTAGTAAGACTAAAGATGCGAACACATTTACTGATGTTCGGTGAATTTTCATGGGCAAAATCTGGAATTTTGTATGGGGGCGAAAACTTTTCCCCCATGCAGATTTCACAACAGTTTAAAAGTTGTTCATGCGGAATCTCCACGTTGACTAACAGAAAGCTGCTTGGTTTGAGAGTGACTACTATGTGAGCTGTATTTTATATAATCGCCGCTCTACCAACAATAGACAACGGACCTTTTTTGCCTGTGAAATTTCGCTAATGTGACCACACTTTTAAGAATCAAAAGCATTTAAGATCACAGCGCACCTAAAGCATTATGTAAGAAATTGGCGCTCAAAAAGTGGCACTTGCCTTGTATACCACTGTAGCCATGAATTGCGGGTAAGGCTGCTGATTGGACAGGAACTCCCCAATGACTTTGTTCATGACATCCTGCAGTGGGAAAAAGTCATCCAGGAACTGAGGAAGGATCCGGGATACCACACGCACCTCACTCGGAAAGCCTTTGCGAATCCTGTGGCAAGAGTTTTCCACAGACGAATCAGTGCAATACAAAAATGCTTTTAGCTAGGGCAAGTTTCTTCAAAAAAGACATACATACCTGTCAAACAGGACAGATACACGCTCCATTGCGACAATGACCGATTCGCTGTCAGGAGCTGTGGGGTCTGCATCAACAGGGCGCCCAGGACTTCCCTTCTCCTTCCCTGTTGGGTAACATTATGGCCACCAGTAAGAGAAACCGTTCCATAATGGATCCATGCAGATAAAACTAGATTTCTATACATCCTGAGCAAGGATTGAAATTAACTTTTTCACTCACCAGCCAATTTGGCTACTAAATTTTTAAGTTACCGGTCATTCATAACTCCTACTAGCCAAAAAAAAACATGGTTCGAGGCTGTCTACACTGGGCGTGGCAAAGAAACCGTTGCAAATCATTTTGTGTCAGTACTAGGGGTGTGCGATATTGACAAAAAATAATCTCAATATTTTCTGGGATTTTATCGATAAAGATAATTAGACAGTATTTTGCTGAGTGTGTTATTGTGCTGATATCTTAAGGACTATCGTGGACAGCTGAATCCTAAAGTTTTTGATATTCTTCATATTCTGTGTGGTCAGTTCACAGCAGTGATAGAAATTCATCTTTTCCAATAAGTTTAAATTGATTTGTACCTTTTATGGGCATTTTTACTTTTATAAAGCCATTTTTTTTCTAAAAGTGTACATCATCTTTTGAGTCAAATTCTTACATTTAATCAGTCAATTATAATAATAATACATTTAGGCTATTACTAAACAAATGAAATCAGTATCAATAAAATTCATCTTTGCAGAAGTGGAATTTAGATGTATTTACACAATGCAGCTCAGAGGGACAAGGAATTGCTTTAACCTGCAGTTACAAATGCATAAATAATGTTTCGATATTTAAACATGAAATGTTGAATACTGATATTTGAAATAATTGGAAAAATGAAAAGATACTTTAAATGTGAAATTAAAACGACCAAAAATCGGCCCTGGCACTTTTTGGTCCAGGTGGCCCACCACAACCACTTATACACACATATATATATATATATATATACAGGGATGGAAATTAACTTTTTCACTCACCAGCCAATTTGGCTACTAAATTTTTAAGTTACCGGTCATTCATAACTTCTACTAGCCAAAAAAAAACATGGTTCGAGGCTGTCTACACTGGGCGTGGCAAAGAAACCGTTGCAAATCATTTTGTGTCAGTACTAGGGGTGTGCAATATTGACAAAAAATAATATCTCAATATTTTCTGGGATTTTATCGATAAAGATAATTAGACAATATTTTGCAGAGTGTGTTATTGTGCTGATATCTTAAGGACTATCGTGGACAGCTGAATCCTAAAGTTTTTGATATTCTTCATATTCTGTGTGGTCAGTTCACAGCAGTGATAGAAATTAAGCTTTTCCAATAAATTTAAATTGATTTTTACCTTTTATGGACATTTTTACCTTTATAAAGCCATTTTTTTCTAAAAGTGT
>NW_015652266.1:165697-183956 GCF_001515625.1 Sinocyclocheilus rhinocerous | reverse complement strand
ACTGGGCGTGACAAAGCGACCGTGGCAAATCATTTTGTCAGTACTAGGGGTGTGCGATATTGACAAAAAATAATCTCAATATTTTCTGGGATTTTATCGATAAAGATAATTAGACAGTATTTTGCTGAGTGTGTTATTTCTTAAGGACCTTAAGGACTATCGTGGACAGCTGAATCCTAAAGTTTTTGATATTCTTCATATTCTGTGTACAGCAGTGACCAAGAAGTTTAAACTGATTTTTAACTTTTATGGTCATTTTTACAATTAAGCCATTTTTTTTCTAAAAGTGTGCATACTCATTTGAGTCAAATTCTTACATTTAATCAGTCAATTATAATAATAATACATTTAGGCTATTACTAAACAAATGAAATCAGTATCAATAAAATTCATCTTTGCAGAAGTGGAATTTAGATGTATTTACACAATGCAGCTCAGAGGGACAAGGAATTGCTTTAACCTGCAGTTACAAATGCATAAATAATGTTTCGATATTTAAACATGAAATGTTGAATACTGATATTTGAAATAATTGGAAAAATGAAAAGATACTTTAAATGTGAAATTAAAACCGCCAGCAAGTCACCGAATCATTTAAGCGGTTGATTCATTCAGGAACGAAACAACATCATGTTGCTCAGAGACGCAAAACAGTGCTGTGGCTGTGTTTGGAATGTTTTTTTTTTGTTGGTGAAATAGTGCAGAAATAGCGCAAAAACAGCCAATATGGTGTCTAAAACGTAACCATGCTGATTTTTAAGAAAAAAACGCGCTATTCGTGTGATATTGATTAACTATATGAATTGATATAAATATATACATTTTCTGCCCCCTTATCTTGAATTATGTGATCATTCTTAATGCATTTTAATAGACTGAATCATGAAGTGAAAGAACGCACTCTAAATGCGCACGCGCACTAAAGCCTGTGTTGGTCTAACCAGACTTCATCACGTCGCGTATGCGTGCCTCTGTAGGTGTGTTTTGTTTAGTTTTTGCAATATACTCGATAATGTGATGTCTCACGAGTTCAGTATTTGCGCTAAACCTGTGCAGATTTGGCTTGCATGAAATTCCCCAAGAAATTGAGCAAGCATAACTTACGAAAAGTAACCCGCCAAATTGGCTAGTGATTTGACAGCGTTACCCGCCACAGCTGATTTTTTTTTACCCGCATTTGGCGGGTTGGCGGGTGTTCATTTCAAACCCTGATCCCGACTAAAGAAAATCTCAGCGTTCAAACGTTAATTTGACTGTTAATCTTATTATCTAGTATTTTCACTTCAGTTTCACAGGAACAAAATTAAACCTTTCGCACAAGACACTTTCTTGCTGAATTCATACTGAGGACTCTGTTAGTAGGGTGAGCATCTAAGGTGAGTCTGTTCTTATAGCTGTTGGTGTTAGTAGGGTGGGTAAGTATTAAAGATGAAGCTGAAATGTGTCCTGCCTTCCTCTCCAGCCACACCTGTGTACATGCAGGTGAGCATGAGACCCAGGGCAGCCATGGCACGGTGTGGGCTGGGCATGTTCACACGCTCAACGCTCAGCTTGACTAGCGTCTCTGCGTCCACACGCGACAACTGCTCAGACAGAAGCAACCGCTCCAGACCTCGCAGAATGCAGTGGTAGATGATGGATGGTGTGGCCTCCTCACTAGCAGACAGCATCATACAGCACAGCTGGAAATGAAGAGAAGGTACAATAGGAGAGAGAGAAGGTTCAGTGACAAATCAGTGTCCAAGGAAAAAAAAAATGTAGCTTAGAACATGTTAAGTTCTTAAAAGTACATGCTCTTTATATTCACATTGGTTTTGGAAAACATTTTTACCATACAACACCATTTCCAAGAGGAGGTTAAATTTAAAGGGATAGTTCACCCAAAAATGAAACTGAAATGAAACCAAACAGTTGTGGGTAGCCATTGACTTTCATAGTATTTTTTCCCCTACACTATCAAAGTCAATGGATACCAGGCAACTGTTTGGTTACCAACAATCCTCAAAATATTGAATTTTGTGTTCAACAGAAGAAATACCGGTTGGATACAGCTTGAGGGTGAATAAATGTTAACAGAATTTAAATTTTTTGGGTGAACTATCCCTTTAATGAAACACTTGTGGTATGTTGTAGCCAAGTAAAATGTGAAAATATATTTTCCTTAAACCTTGAACACATGCGAGTATTTATTACTTTCAAAAACGTTTTAAAATATTTATTTTTCAAAAATGTTTTTACAAATATCACAATTTATTAAATCAGAAATATAATTTAGTTTTTGGAAAATCATGCCACGTAACATTTTACAACCTGAATATACCTTGTCTTGTCAGAGAAAGGTCAAATTATAGTATAATTTCTTGTTTTGCTGTTTCTGCATGTTTTTTCAGCCACATGGCTTTGTTGGTTGCACCACATAACTTAAAACATTTTTGTTTTCTCTAAATAATACAGGATTATGGCAAACTACTTGCCAAACTAGAATAATTTTCTGAATTAATATATTTATAGATAGGACAATAAAAACAGCATCATGTCATTGACCCAGAAACCGACCAGTTGAGGTCCAGAATCAGACTGACCAGTTAACTCTTTCCCCGGAATTTTCTGCCATTTATGAGACAACGCTTCCCTGCCAGTGACAGAATTTTCCGGCTTTCTGTCACTGGTGTATGGCAGGAGTCGCTATTATGCATCTACTGAAAGACGTGATTTTCTTGTTTTTTTGTTGCTTTTTTATGAAACTTACTCATATTCAAGTGTTAATAAAACCAGAATGCATGAAGCTTGAATAAAACAGGGTTTTTTGTTTAAAAGCTGTTAAAAATGTTCTCTTCTTTGTTTTGATATATTACATGTTCAGATATTCATACAACAAAATATTGTGGGGACCATGAAAATTTTGTGAAAATGATCAAAAATGCTTGCGGTGGCTGGCAACTTAAAAAAAAAAAACGCTGACGGGGAAAGAGTTAATATTTCAACACTTTTTTCCAAATTGTTTCACCTGAATGATCCCGGCATTGAACTCGGACCCTACATCCAGAGGGTAGTTCTCCATCATGTAGAATGCCACCGCGCACATCACCAACACATGCTGTTGGTTGTGTAGATTCACACATCTGAGAGACACACACAAACAGTGTTAGGCATAAACACGCTCATCTATTTTCAGTGAGGCTATCTGATGCTAATTCTAGCCCTGGTCTTTAATGAGGGATCTCAGATCTCAGTAAGACACCATACATTACAGCTAATGAGGAGCTGATGACCATGCAGCGTGCAGGCGTGTGTTGTGATTGCCAGTGTGAACCTATTATTGAGTCTCCCAGCATGCCACAGAGACTTTGGCATTAGCTTTGACTGCATGGGGCATAACCTCTTAAGAGAGACGCTAACAGTGTGAAGTCTTTCATCCAATGCAGGACGCAAGCCGTTAACCTCTCATCCCATATTCTCTTAAATAAAACAACAAATATTAAGAGTTAGTGTAACACTAATGATTGGTGTGTGGAGTAGGGGTTAAAGCTCAAGGCTGCTAATAGGAAGATTGCTGATTCAATCCCAGCAAAGACAGAGCATAAAGTGTGTGTATGTATTCAGGTTGTAGTGTTACTCACTGTGCTATAGCTCTAAGGTTAGACAGCAGGTATTCATTGACGGTAGGTATAAGCTGGCGTGCCGTATCGTCCAGTAGGTCGCACTCCAGCACGTACAGAACTCCGTGAAGAGCGGCAATTCGACTGGGCAGATGAGTGCTGCGCAAGGTGCTTTCCAACAGACGGCACACAGGCTCTGCGATGGCTTTATCCTGACACAAGTACATTAGTCCCGACTGTTAAATAGCTGTAGCTGCATTTATTTATATAGCTACTGCATCAGTGCATATACATGCTCACCATGCCAAGCACTGCCGCTGCTTTGCAGATAGCTGGCACGAGGTACTGGTTGAGAATCTCATCTTCTGGTGGATGGACCTTCTGCAGCTCAGTCAAAGTAGAGAACATCATATCAAACTGATTCCTCTCAGTGAAGAGATCAGACACTGCCAGCAGCTTGAAGACACAGAGAGACAAAGAAAGGATATGTGTTAACTGTATAGAAAGAAAATTTGAACGTTTACACTCTTAAAACACACTGTTCAAACTCTCAAATGTTTATTTACTGTACTAGGCAGCAAAAGTTGAAACATGTCAACTGAATCACTAAACAAATACACAGTATGACTAGTATAGCCTGATTCATGAACAAATTACTTCTGTGACCTAGTTCTTATAAAGAATCATAAAACAACTCACAAACTCAGGAGTTATCAGTCTGAATCAGTCTTAATAAAATAAATTATGTACTCAATGAAACAGAGTGGTTACTGAATTTACATCTGACTCACTTCAGTTATGTCTGATTTGAAATGAGGCAAGAACTGTTTTGTAACGTTAGCTTTGTGACAAAGCAGAGCAAAAGATTATTTTAGTTAAACATAATTTCTGTATATTCCTGCTTAATTTAAATTAAAACATTGAATCATGAACTAAATGTTTAAAACAGTAAACACACAGTATGTCAGTTTCACCGCTAGACATCACTTCAAAATGACCAAAATAGAATGTTACCAAAATAGCACTTTTTGTGTGAATTTCAATTTTTTTTATTTCATTGATTTTAAATGTTCCTTTTGTGTTCATTTCGTAAAAAGCAGCAAGTGGCACTACATCCAGGTTTCTTTTAACAAGTGTTGATTTTGCAGAAAATTGGTAGGTATTTCGTAACAATAGCTGTTCTATACAGATCATGCCTTTTTCATTGGGGCCAAAAAACCCACCATTTAACTATTTTTTTTTTTTGAGAACAAATGGAAAAATTTCTATATATATCATTTATCGTCAAAATCTGGAAAAATATTGAGATATACATTTTTAGCTATATCGCCCAGCCCTACTATACAACATAAAAAGGCTGATGAAATGCTAAGCACAGACTCACCGATCTGACCACCTCACTGAGGAGCACAACAGGAGTCTTCTTGCTACTGGGGCTTCCAGGCAGGATCCACTGACTGTAGAGCTCCAGAAGGAACTGAGAGCAGGAATGGATGTCAACCCCAGCACGGTGCTTCCTGGAACCACCATGGTACATATAAAAAGCACATACTTTGTGTTGGTAATTTAATGGTCCATTACACAAAGAAGAGGCAAATATACCATAATGCATTTGGTGCTCCAGTTGTATTTCAAAAAACACAATGGCGCCTGTTAAAAAGAGCATGGTACTGTATTTTGTTGTACTTGCCTCAAAAAATAATGGAAAATCAATGCTACTGAAGATTTACTACCACTACCCTGATATCACATGTCAACAGCCCAAATTATGCCAGCACCGTGGTATATTTTGTTACCGTTTTTATTTATTAACCTCAAAAAATTTACTGAATGATTACAGTATTAGTGTACTGTGGTACTCCAAGGTACTCAAAATAATTTCTTAGTAATACCATGGTAGTTTACAATTAACATGATCTCACCTATAAAAAAACAATGAATGAATGATCTCAAAAGTGATGATCCCAAATCACTTTTCCTAAAAGTTTGGGATCAGTAAGATTTTTTAAATGTGTTTTAAAGAAGTCTCTTCTGTTCATCATGGCTGCATTTAATTTCATTGATCAAAAATGCAGAAAAAAACAGTAAAACTGTGAAATATTAACTATATAAATAATATATTAGATAATAATAATCAATTATATATATATTATATATTAAGAATTATTAATAATTAATTTAATATAAAATATAAACTGTTTTCTATTTAAATACATTTTAAAATGTAATTTATTCCTGTGATGCAAAGCTGAATTTTCAGCATTCATTACTCCAGTCTTCAGTGTCACATGATCCTTCTGAAATCATTCTAATATGCTGATCTGATACTTAAGAAACATTTATTGTTATTATCAGTGACATTTTGATAAATTTTTTTCAGGATTCTTTGACGAATAGACAGTTCAAAAGAACAGCGTTTATGTGTAAAATTATTATTTTTTGTAACAACATAATTGTCTTAACTGTCACTTGTGATCAATTTAATGCATCCTTGCTGAATAAAATTAATTTCTTAATAATGAAAAAAAAAAAATCTTACCCCAAACTTTTGAACTGTTGTGTATACTCAACTTAATCAGTAATTTGACATAGTAGCTTACCTATTTAAGGTACTATTTAAATTATCTTATGCCTCCACATATGTCTTTACTATCTGTAATTCTTTTAATTGTATTCATTTTTGAGTGATGTAATGAAGAAATCAAAGATTCTGTAAGATATCGTAAAATTTCATGACTACTTTTATAGAGACACAAACTCTGAAACTTGTCTCTCATACCCAGAGTGTTAATGCGGTAGAGGAACTCTCTGAAGACATCTTTCTCCTGCAGGAACTCTACAGGGATCTCTGGCAATGCTGTGCCAAATTCTCCACTCGGCCTGGGGGACCAGCCCAGCTTCCAGACCTGTTAAATCAAACAAACAAACACTTTCATATGCTTCTAAACACACATAAACACAATGAACGCATAAACACTCAATCATTGTCTCTCACCAGTGGTGGGATTCGGGTGTAGCTGTTCACAATGGGCAGCCTGGCCAGGCTGATGATGACATTCCGTAGGGTAGGTGTAAGGAACGCTGGAATGTTCTTGTTTCTGTGGTGACCCAGAGCCAGCACACTTTGCAGACCTTCAACCAGCTCAGCCATGATCTCACAACACCGCCATTCAAGTTGTTCTTAAAATTTTTTTAAAAAATAACAAAAACAACCGTGACATTAACGCTTGTTGTTGTGGTCATCATGGATCAGTGTGTAACATATATGTGTTAACCTACTATCTGCAGAGTCCAACTGGTCTTCTGACTGCTCTGTTTTCCGCTCCGGCGTCAGAAGCTGGTCACCAGGACCAACAGCGACTACATAACACACATAACATCATAATCACAAAATGAATATAAATTTTGATTGCACTTTTATAAGGTTTTATTAGGCCGTGTTTTCCAGAGTTTTGCAACACACACCTGCGTGGATGAGGAGCTGTATACAGTGGACAATGGAGCAGGTGTGTGTGAGGTAGGTGTGTGAGGCGAAGTGTGTCCACACCGCCGGCTGCTGGAGAGCCAGACACAGACACGACAGACTCATCTGCATGTCCACACTCAGAGGCAGCTGATCCTGCAGCAAACGCCAAACCACCACCTACAGATACAGAAAGAGAAACATGCGCTGAGTGGCTTTTATTTATATAGGACGTTATGCCTACATCATATGCTGAAACGCAACTCTCTCGTGAATGCACATATGACAGTTAGGGAAAGCTAGAGATTATGGTTTACACAGTTTTAAATATTGATATTTTTCTTACACAAACGCATCGCTTCAGAAGGCCTTTATTAACCCCCGGAGCCGTGTGGAGTACTTTTCATGATGGATGGATGCACTTTTTTGGGCTTCAAAATCTTGACCCCAATTCACTACCATTATAAAGCTTGAAAGAGCCAGGACATTTTTAAATATAACTCCGATTGTATTCATCTGAAAGAACAAAGTCATATACACCTAGGATGGCTTGAGGGTGAGTAAATCATGGGGTAATTTTCATTTTTGGGTGAACTATCCCTTTAATCAAACTGTCTGTCTGTGGAAATTAAACCGCAAAAACACTGATATTTAAATATTATGTCTGCAAGTTCTGCGCATCTATGTGTGAAGATATGGAGCTGTTTTGTCTACTACACACATTCTCAAGTGACATCTCACTATTTGAAGACACTTCACATGAACTACATCTCCAGAGCTGCGCTGAGAGTTCACTTCACCAAGTCATTTGATAAAACTTTCGTCAGATACTTTCTTAAAGCAATAATAATAATAATAAACTTTATTAAACACTATTTAAGGAATATCACAATTTTTTTAATTTTTAAATAGTAAATCTCTGTTGTGCAGCACTTTGCTTGCCAAAAAAGGAATTGTTCAAACTGTATTGTAATACATTTTAAAGGATCAGTTAAATTAAAAACACAGAATCCAAAAAACTTCAAAAACAGACAAAAGAGTTTCTGAAATTTTTTATTTTATTTTTTTTATTCTTAGTGCACTATTATTGTTAAAATTAAATTCAATTATAAAATTACTTAAGTTTTATGAATTCAATTGATTACAAATCCTTTTTGATTATTTTATTTGGTCTTTTGGTCCTTAAAAGTTGAAATGTAAAACACAACATTTTGTTAAAAAATAAAACGAAATTTGTGAAAAAATAAAACCCTATTTATATTTATATTTATAGCATTAAAAAATCTTATTTTTCAGGATAGACCAGCCAATGCGCAATGCTATGCTAGCATTAATTTCGTCGACGAAAAATGTTCATTGACAAGCTTTTTTCCCATGACTAAAACGAGACGATGACGAGACAACAATAAGGTCAATAAACGATAACTGTGACTATACCAACATGCAATATCGTTGACGATAAAAGACAAGACTAAAATGTATTAAACTATACCAAATTTTTTTTTTTTTCGTTATTGTCGAGAAAATAAAGGAGACAAAATATTATTGTGGACTGCTGTACATGTCTCTCCTACGCGAGCTTTCATGTGTGCGGTTGCCAGATATCAAGAGTTCAAATCCCCAAATCAGAGCTTCTCTGTTAAAAGGTTACATTTTCTGTCCGGTGTTTTGCTTAATTTTTGCAATCTGGCAACCATGCACACACGCTCGCTCTACATGTTTTAATCCAGTATTTTTTCCCATGACTAAAACGAGACGATGACGAGACAACAATAAGGTCAATAAACGATAACTGTGACTATACCAACATGCAATATCGTTGACGATAAAAGACAAGACTAAAATGTATTAAACTATACCAAATTTTTTTTTTTTTCGTTATTGTCGAGAAAATAAAGGAGACAAAATATTATTGTGGACTGCTGTACATGTCTCTCCTACGCGAGCTTTCATGTGTGCGGTTGCCAGATATCAAGAGTTCAAATCCCCAAATCAGAGCTTCTCTGTTAAAAGGTTACATTTTCTGTCCGGTGTTTTGCTTAATTTTTGCAATCTGGCAACCATGCACACACGCTCGCTCTACATTGCGGAAGCGCCAACGATGATCTGAAAACAGACAAACAAGTAAGCTGGAGTTTAGCGAATTCCATGTGAGACGTTCGGCTTAAATGAAAGTGTCATTCAGTCTGTCTGTGTTCTGTCATGAGATCCCGAGTATTTTGTTTATGATTGTGGTTGCTAAATAAATGCACTTACTCAACCGCTGTTGTTTTAATAGAGAAACATCATTGAGTGAGTGAGTGAGTGAGCGATGTGACATGTGGCCAAGTATGGTGTCCCACACTCTGAATTTGTGCTCTGCATTTAACCCATTCAAGTGCACACACACAGCAGTGAGTAGTGAACACACGAACACACCCGGCGCAGTGCAATTCCAATAATTCCATTGCAATTTGGAATTATTGGAATTACTATTAGGAATTTCACTGTTAAACTATTTTTTGTTTGTTTTTACCAGTTTTCATAATGTAGACAGAGAGAGTGCTAATCTAAGTCTTTGATATTAATTTATATATTAAATAGCCTGTAATAAATCAGTACACTAGATAAGGTCAAATAAACCATGTGTACGAGTACACATGATTTGTACAATACCTGAAATGTAAAAATTAATTTCTCAAATGACAACAATCATTGCGATAATAATTTTTAGCAAAAAATATTTTTTTCAGTTTAACCATTATACAGCATGACGAAGACTTGACTAAGTTTTCATTGACTAAAACTAGACTAAAATGTTCAGACATTTAGCAGACTAAAACTTGACTAAACAAAAACAGGACAAGGTTGACTAAATATGGTAATAATTAAAAAGTAAATTTGACACAGGACTAAGACTAATTTAAAAGACTAAGGTGATGACTTTATCAACTGGCGACTGGCTCTTTTACTGAGAAGGCGGGACTGTTCCGCCATATTGCGCGTTGCACTTTCTCCCATTCATAAGTAATAGGAATGCACTGTCTTTGTATATCTAACGTCTCTGTTTTTTACTTACTGGCATCACCCGGTAAGTTTGTCTGTTTGACCAATGCGTGCCAAACATTTATTTTCACAGTGCCGAGGCTTTTATTTTAACAGCACTGAGATTGTACTGTCGGTTACAGTGTTTACTTCCTTTTTATTCACGTTTTTAAGAAGTTTATTTCTGATAAATACTATAAGAGAATTACATAATCAAGATCTTTCTTTCAATATTGATTCATTTTCAAATGATCAAACAATCCATATTGGTCAGCCACTAGAATATCCCATATAAAATCATCCTATTTGCAAAGGATGCATCAGTCTTACCTCTATGGCGAGGGTGCTGAAGGTGGTAATGATTGTCTCTTTGTCTTTGGGAATGTGCAGTGATGACGGCAGTTTGGACAGAGACAGCAGGTACTGACTCAACACGCCACACAGACTCAACACTGTCTGATAAAACCCAGGCTCACCTGCAACCACACACATAAACACATGCAAAGAGAGTGTGTTCATTACCACTTCACTATAATTTGCAGCATTTGCCACAAAGGATAATTCCTATGTACTTACACCTACGAAAGTTTGGACAGATCTACTAATTTTATTTGTATTACTATTTTCACCATGATGTTGTTATAATAATAATAATAATAAAATCACCAAACCAATGAGATAACACAAATGTAAGGATGGGGATTTTGCAGTGACCAAAGCAATGTTAAACAAAGTTTGCCTTTGCCTTGATTATAGTATTGTACACATTTGTATGTTGATCAGTGCCACCTAATGTAGAGGAACAGATTTGGTTTGTTGTTAGCCAATGGTTACCCAAACAGGTTCGGGAGGGGGTTTGTGAGTTGATGAAAAGCTAATAATGAATTAAAATGAATGTAAAATTATTAGATTTTATTCAATTAATATTTGATTAGGTTCCTAAAATACCAGTGTGAGCATTAACCAACATTAGAAAACATGAATATACGAATGTGCCATTACATTATTAAAATATAAACTTCAAGCATGAGTAGGCATATTGTTTGGAGTGAATAAGCTTCATTCTGATTGTGACTCACTGTAGACTTGATTAAGCTTTTGCCAATAGTCCGCACACATTTTGGAGGAGGGTAGGAGGGTCTGATGAGGGGAAGGGAGGAGCTCAATGACACCAGCCAATCGCTCGAAGGCCACCTGTTGAGCTGTGTCAAATATAACCTTCCCATGATTCTTACACACCCTCTGTACCCCAACACTCAGACATGAAGCCAGCAGACACAAGTTAAAGTCCTGCAAATAAAATAACACAACTTCAGTGTCTGTTCATGTTATAAAATGTTGAGTTGATTAGCTGATTGGCATGTCACCATATTCTAATTTGTTGAGATTGGGTTTTTGTTAAATGTGAGCCAAAATCATCACAATTAAAAGAACCAAAGACTTAAACTACTTCAGTCTGTGTGCATTGAATTTATTTAATACACGAGTTTCACAATTTGAGTTGAATTACTGAAATAAATGAACTTTTTCACGACATTCTAATTTATTGAGATTTATTTATCTATTTGGTCTTTACCTTGCAGGTCATGATTGCGTTCAGGTCAGATTGAGGAAGTTTTGTCAGCAGCTCTGTAGTTTCATATAGAGCTCCTTCACGTCTCAAACAACATTGAGATTTCACCAGAGCAACATACCAATCCTGCAATGCACACAAACAATAGTAATGTTATGCTTTTGCTAAGGATTTTTCAGCTATTTTCAGCTAGAAACCAAAGTAATTCATACTTTATTGGGTTCCACATATTCAGGGGGAGGGGGCAGGTTCCCATCCAGTGGGTGCGAGGTGATGGGGGCGGCAGGGCTCGTGGTATCTTCAGCAACAGTGGCTCTGAACCTGTCCAGTAGGGAGTAGAACCGCTGATGCCTGACATAAGAAAAAAAAGGGCATTTTAAAAAGCAGTGTTGGGAGATCTTCTTATCAACAGCAACAAAACAAATAGATCAGAAGTAAACTGATGAGGCGCTTTACCTTTGCGCAAGGCCACTGGTCTGCAGGTACTGCTGAATCCTGTCCAGCTCCTCCAGTGGCAGCTGAGCGATACTATTCTACAGTAGGAGAAGAAAACACAATCCTCAATTGGTAACCATTTAGTGCAGTGGTTCTCATCCAGGGGTCCGGGGGCCCACTATGTGCCCTTCCAAGGGGGCTGCAAGATGGCTTAATATGATATAAAGTAGATGTAAGCTGACATTGTATTACTTATTTTAGTTTGTTCCCTCAACAACTGTCATTTTAATTTAACTAATCATTAAAATTAATATTATTATATTATTATTAATATTTTGCCACATTCTTCATTAATAAAATTACAAACCTCAGTGCACAATTTGGATAAAAGCATCTGCTAAATGACTAAATGTAAATGTAAAATGTTTAATATTAGTCATGGAAATTTTTACAATGATTTTATTATATATATTTATTTATTATTTATATTATATATTATTTTATCTAATCATGTCAATCTCTAAAATATTTTATCGGGTAGAAATGGTCATTTGTGAGTAAAAAAAAAACATTTAAAAATACTGTAATCACAAATTACAAGAAGTGACGTAAATTCCTTTGTAATAAAAATAAATCATTGAAAAACATTCAGTTATTTAATTAGATATTTTAAATTTATTTGAATTAGTTACAATTATTTTATTTAATTAATGAGGTTTTATTATTGTAATGTATAATATTTATATAAATATTTAAATATTTAATTCAACTAATTTAAAGTGCCTCTTCTTGTTTCTGTATAATAAAAAAAACTGAAAATCAGCAGTATTGTCATTACAGCAGAATTGCCAGGAATTTCTTGGGGGAGCTTCAAATATCGTCTTTGACAATAAGAAAAGCTGATTTGTGGTATTTGACTTAAAGTGAGACACAAGAATAGATCTTGATTATAACTAAAAAAATAACTGGGAAGCCACTGGCTTCTAAAAGAATCATTTAGGAGCCAAATTACTTTAGTTGCCATATTACAGAATTGCTTGTTATAGACTGTTGTTATGAGCCTAAGTCCTTTGTTTGTTGTTTCTATTCTGCCCTCTTGTGTTCTCTCTGTGTATGTGTATGTTTGTGTTTCAGATGGGCGGCTCCTTGATATAATTTGCTGGAGGCTGCGATTGGTTCTCCTCCTCACCTGACCTCACCTGATCAGTCATCCATCCTCACAATCTATTACAGTAGTAGAAGTTTCACAGGGAGCTGCATTAAATTGTTTATTTTTAACTGCATTTTTTGTCATAGTATTTCAATTCTGTTATTTATTTGCAATTATTTTAGTTTTATTTAATTACCATTTATTACAACAAATGGCACAGACAGTAAAATAAGCTGGTAGTGAGTTGTTACTGTGTGTGTGGCCGTGTTTTACCTGCAAGGTCTCGGCAAGCAGCATCTCCACACGTCTGCAGGCGAGTGTGTCCACCATGCGAGCCAGCACACGGAACGGCGTGTTGAGTAGCTTGTCCACGTATAGCATTAGCAGAGCCCCAGACTGACTTAGATGAATGCCCTCCAGACACTGCAGGGTCTTCTTCAGCATTACCGGCTGGAGATTTACACATTTAAAACATAAAGTGACTGAAAAGATAAGCAAAGCACGAACTAAAAGAAGATGCAGTGCATGTGCATATACATACAGTAGAAAGGTTGTCGCAGCGTGATTGTATAGCCTGTATGAAGAGTCCGCTGGCTGCCGAATTTCGGTGCACAGCACTGATGAGATCCTGCACTGGAGGCTCATGGGAAAGACTGATCAGATCACTCACATGATTCACTGTCAGCCACGTCAGATGCTCAGAGTCATGCAGGTTTTGACACTTGAGACAGGAGGAGAAAAAACAAAGATGACCTTTTTATTTTTTGTAAAGTGCTATGTATAAAATATTTCATATGAAATACAATACTAAATTGTAAGCTTGGCAAACAGAGATGTTTTACATAATGGTATCATACCAGTTAACAAATGATTTTAGGAGATTTTTTTTTTAATTATCAGTATCAGATGATTTTGCATATATAATGGCCGGTACACTCACTTTAAGGGGCAGTTCACCCAAAAATGGAAGTTCTCTCATCATTTACTCACCCTCAAGTTGTTCCAAACCTGTAAGAATTTATGTCTTCTGCTGAACACAAAAGAAGATATTTTGAAGAATGTGGGTAACCAAACAGTTTCTGGTCCTTATTGATTTTTCATTTGTTTTGTTTTTTTCCATACTACGGAAGTCAACAGGGACCAGCAACTGTTTGTTCACCCACATTCTTTAAAATATCTTCTTTTGTGTTCAGCAGAAGAAAGAAGCTCACAGGTTTGGGACAATTTGAGGGTGAGTAAATGATGACAGAATTTTCAAGAAAAATTTCTTTAAAAAAAAAAATCTTAAGTGATATGGAAGTTAAGATAGGTAAAATAAAACTCATGCTCAGACACTGCTTTAAAAAAAAAGGCACACATTGCTTATGTAATCTCACCACATAGTCACAGAAGAGGATAAGTGCTCCTCGTCGGACGATCTCTCTGTTACACATAGCCAACTTCCCCTCGGGTCTCTCCTCCTCTCCAGATGAGTGCGGACTCAGCAGCTTAGTGCTGGACAGACTGTGCCTCCTGATGAAATTATAAAGGGAAAACAAGTTGCTTAAAGGCAAAGTTACATATTTGTATAAACAACAACAGATCTACCATAGACTCTTACAAAGAGCAATTTCAAGCTTCACTTTACCAACATATAACTGTAATGACTCACAACACGTGGAAGGCCAATTTGTTTTTGCCCTTACAAAGAGCAATTTATTCCTAAAATTATAAAGAATTTTGCTTAGCCTGGTTGTAACAGTTGGAGGAGGCTTCATTTTAAACAGCCTTTCTCATTAGGCTGCTAGCATGTAGTCTGACCTGGGTGTCTGATGCACCTCTGACCACCAGGTGTAGTTGGTGTAGTTGATGATGAGAAGGACCTGACACCAGAGCAGGACCAGAGATGGGTGTGTAGTGATGAGCTGGAGCACCAGGCTGTTCAAACCCTCCAAAGCATAAAAATTACCCCCTTCCTCTTCCTCTGCCTTCAACAGCCTGCTGCCCGCTGCCGTGATTCGCCGGAACATTCCTGGAAAGTTGATGGCAAATGGGAACTTACTGAGAAATCTACTGAGAAATCTGCTGAGCTGGTAAAGGGCCGGTGTTTGGTTCTTACACCGTGACATGTGACTATATGAGTTAAGACACGAGATTCTGCCTACCTGATTTGAAGATGTGGATCAAACACATGAGCATTGTGCCCAGCTGCTGACAGTAGAACGTGTGCTGTTGTTCACTCATATCAACTTTCACCTGTTTAGTGGCGATATCATCCAGCAACACCCCCACTAACTGCAATAAGAACCTGACAAACAAAAAGAGATTAATAATTGTATTAATTAAATAATTATTATTATTGTTGTCGTGTTTGCCTTGTTGCTATGAACATTTAGAATATAGAACAATGGAACATTTTAGCAGAAGCATTCAACTAATCATACAAAAAAAGGAGGAAAACCTGTTTTTTCCCATTCAGTATGACTGTACAACAACAACAAATATAATTACCAAGGTTATTATTATTACTCAATATATTTTATTTTAGCATTTTTCCACACTAACTGACTTTATTTCCAGTGACCAGCAATTACCTAGCAAACGTTTCCTCAGGAGGGACGCGCTGCGGCTCTTCATTGGCGTCTTCCATGGTGGTGGGCGGGGCTTCAGGAGGGGAGGGGTCATCGTCACACAATCGACCGATGGTGGGACAGGAAAGGAGGTATGGCGACAAAGAAAGCTCCTGAATACGAGACAGAATGATGTCCTCTGTGGACTGTGAGATGAGGACGCGCAGGATTGCGAGAATCCCAGACACCCACAACTGCACCGTACACGCTGATGCCTACAGAAGAGAACAGGCAAACAATGAGCCACTTAACAGGATTAAGGTGCATTGGCAATACTGTCAAGCTAATTTTTCAGTGGGTAAAAAAACAGTCATTTCAATAGGAATCCATGTGATAGGGAATTTTGTGTGAAGGCAAAAGATTTCCCTATGTAGTTGGTCACTCAAATTCACCACGTGTACCAACAGAAAGCTGCTAAAAGTGACTTCTGTCTGAGCTATGCTTCATACACTATATGGACAAAAGCATTGAGACACACCTCTTAATTGCTGAATTCAGGTGTTTCAGTCAGACCCATTGCCAGTTATATAAAATCATGCACCTAACCACGCAGTCTGCATTTACAAACATTTGTGAAAAAATGGGTTGTTCTAAAGAGCTCAGTCAATTAAAGCGTGGTACTGTGATATGATGCCACCTTTGCTACAAGTCAGTCTGTGAAATTTCATCTCTGCTATTCAGCTGTGAGTGATATTGTGTTTAGGAACAGCAGCAAATCAGCCACAAAGTGGAAGATCATGTAAAGTCACTGAGTGCTGAGGAGCATGGTCCATAAAATCATCAACACTCTGCTGATTCCATAGCTAAAGAGAACCAAACTGTTACTGACATTAATATCAGCACAAAAACTGCTTCATGGACTGGTTTTTATGGCCAAGCAGCTGCATGCAAGCCTCAGATCACCTAGCACAATACCAAGCGTCAGATTGACTGGTGTAAAGCACGCCGCCAATGGACTATGGAGCAGTGGAAACATGTTCTGTGGAGTGAAGAATAGTCTCATAGGCGAGTCTGGGTTTGGCTGATACCAGGAGAACATTACCTGCCTGACTGCACTGTGCCAATTGTAAAGTTTGGTAGAGGAGCGATAATGGTATGGAGCTGTTTTTCAGGAGTTGCTGAAAACGCCACTTGCTTCCATGGTGGCCAATCATTCCAGTGAAGGCCAATCATAATGCTTCAGCGTACCAAGACAATTTGGACAATACTATGCTTCCAAATTTGTGGGAACAGTTTGGGGAAGGCCCTTTTCTATTCCAGCACGACTGTGCCTCAGTGCACAAAGCAAAGTCCATAAAGACATGGTTGGATGAGTTTGGTGTGGAAGAACTTGACTGGCCCACACAGAGCCCTGACCTCAACCCCACTGAGCACCTTTGGGATGAACTGGAATGGAGATTGCGAGCCAGGCCTTCTTATTCAACATCAGTGCCTTATCTCACAAATGCTCTACACTGTCCATATAGTGTGTATTGTTACACTACTGACATAGACAATGAACCATTTTGTCCACAAATTCGCCTGATAATAATATATACTGCACGAGGAAAGTAATCTAAGTGATGCGTGACTGAAGGTTCTCACTAGTGTAGAAGGTGTGATGAACATGCTCTTCAGTAGCATGTCCACAGGCCGCAGAGAGGAGGGAGCCACTGTCTCGAACAGTGTGTTTAACACACCCAAAGCCTCATGGGAGTCCAGGTGCATCTGTCAAGCAAACAAAAGCAAATCTGTAAAGTACACATTTAAAAAAACAACAACTGTTTATTAGATTTTATTCTGAATTTGAGATGAAACTCTTATAAAGGAAGTCGAGTAGACAGAGACGCACTTGCTGTTTGCCGATCATTGGCAGTATAATGTCAGAAATCTGCCGTGAAAGCCTCTTCCATTTATCTTCATTCTCTTTATGGCACTGCTGTAGGACTAGAATAAACATCTCCAGCACCTACACACAGAAGCATCCATTATTTTACATGTAAATCCATGAATGCAACACACACACAACAGAACAAAGTGTTACCTGATGGTGTTGTATGAGGCGTAGCAGCATGGACACCACCACTTCCTTCTGCGTGTCCAGCTCCTTCCCTGCATCTGCTTTATTGGAGCCACGCAGCACAAAGAGGTCATGTACTATAGGCTGCAGTGCAGGGATTGCTGGGAAATAAAGAGAAGAATAAGAATCAACAGTCTAACTTTTTCAAATGATTAGATTAATGTTTAAACTAGATGTCATATTATGTGAAATTTTACAGCCGATATGCAAATATTTATTTTCTTTTTTTTTTAAGTTTAAAATGTGATTTGGTAAACAGTCATTACATATTCACCTCAAGGATGTGAATATATATTCATATTGTGATTCTACACACCGTGTGTTACTGCCTTCCTGTCGCTGGCCAT
>NW_015652266.1:156038-164753 GCF_001515625.1 Sinocyclocheilus rhinocerous | reverse complement strand
GAGGCCAGCATCTGCTTCAGTTCACTCCCATTGGCTGAGTGAGACGGGCTTCTGGGCATGCCCACTTCAACAAATGTATCTGAGCCTGATACACAGATAAATAGTGGAATAACAGTATAATGCATTAATACTGTGCACAGTGAATTAGGGTTGCAGAAAATGTCATTACATGCCGACTGTACTGGGCCAACTATAAAGTTTGATAGAAGAGGGATAATGGTATGGGGCTGTTTCTCAGGGGTTGGGCTAGGCCCCCTACTTTTGAGGGGACATGTTAATGCTTCAGAACATTTCAAAAAACATTTTGGACAATGCTATGCTTCCAAATTTGTGGGAACAGTTTGGGGAAGGCCCTTTTCTATTCCAGCACGACTGTGCCTCAGTGCACAAAGCAAAGTCCATAAAGACATGGTTGGATGAGTTTGGTGTGGAAGAACTTGACTGGCCCACACAGAGCCCTGACCTCAACCCCACTGAGCACCTTTGGGATGAACTGGAATGGAGATTGCGAGCCAGGCCTTCTTATTCAACATCAGTGCCTTATCTCACAAATGCTCTACACTGTCCATATAGTGTGTATTGTTACACTACTGACATAGACAATGAACCATTTTGTCCACAAATTCGCCTGATAATAATATATACTGCACGAGGAAAGTAATCTAAGTGATGCGTGACTGAAGGTTCTCACTAGTGTAGAAGGTGTGATGAACATGCTCTTCAGTAGCATGTCCACAGGCCGCAGAGAGGAGGGAGCCACTGTCTCGAACAGTGTGTTTAACACACCCAAAGCCTCATGGGAGTCCAGGTGCATCTGTCAAGCAAACAAAAGCAAATCTGTAAAGTACACATTTAAAAAAACAACAACTGTTTATTAGATTTTATTCTGAATTTGAGATGAAACTCTTGAAAACACGATTATATAAGGACAGGAGGTAGATTAGACAGAACCGCACTTGCTGTTTGCCGATCATTGGAAGGATGATGTCAGCAATCTGTCGTGAAAGCCTCTTCCACTTATCTTCATTCTCTTTATGGCACTGCTGTAGGACTAGAATAAACATCTCCAGCACCTACACACAGAAGCATCCATTATTTTACATGTAAATCCATGAATGCAACACACACACAACAGAACAAAGTGTTACCTGATGGTGTTGTATGAGGCGTAGTAGCATAGACACCACCACCTCCTTTTGAGTGTCCAGCTCCTTCCCTGCATCTGCTTTATTGGAGCCCCGCAGCACAAAGAGGTCGTGTACTATAGGCTGCAGTGCAGGGATTGCTGGGAAATAAAGAGAAGAATAAGAATCAACAGTCTAACTTTTTCAAATGATTAGATTAATGTTTAAACTAGATGTCATATTATGTGAAATTTTACAGCCGATATGCAAATATTTATTTTCTTTTTTTTTTAAGTTTAAAATGTGATTTGGTAAACAGTCATTACATATTCACCTCAAGGATGTGAATATATATTCATATTGTGATTCTACACACCGTGTGTTACTGCCTTCCTGTCGCTGGCCATAATGCCGTCACACAGCTGTATGATCTTTGGGATGCTGATGATCTGTTTGGAGTGGTAGCGCTCATAGGACAGCAGAACCAGGAAAAAGAAAATGTTAGGCACAATCTCTTCAGAGTGCCTACATAGGAAAAATAAATCACTTTAGTGCAAACTAATGACATTAGCAAATCTGTGCATTTAAGTGTACTCTGCCATTGGAAAGTTTGGGATCAGTAAGATTTAAAAAAATAATAATAATAATAAATAAATAAAATAAACTAAACTGAATAACTAACTTACTGTTATTCAGCAAGAATGCAACAACTTAAAAGTTACAAAAAAATAATGTTACCAAAAAATTATATTTCTAATAAATGTTCTAAGTTGCTATTCGTCAAAGAATCTTTTTTTTAATGTATCACAGTTTCTACAAAAATATTAATACGCAAAACTGTTTTCTACATTGACAAAAAAGTGTTACTTGAAGAACATGACCCCAAACTTTTGATTGGTAGTGTGTTATGGTGACTATGTCAGATGGTCTTACCTGAACTGCCCCACTTCAATATACTCAAACTGCTTCAGCACGAAACCAATGAATACCTGAAACAAACACAGGATAGTAAAATATTAGCACTATGTAAGTCTAATGTAGAAATAAAATAAGATTTCTTTTGATTCTCAATTAGTGGAGTAAAATGGAGATTAGCATGTTGACTCAGTAGGAGTTTAATCCACAGCCCTAAACGACTTACCTGGTCTGAATCAAGCAAACAGTAGTTGACCCGGAGCTGCACAAGTTGGGTGAGTAGGTCCAGCACCTGTCTTTGTAGGGCCACTGAGGTGCTGGTGGTGTACTGCTTCAGAGCCTTTATCACCAGCGGCTCAAACAAACGGATGTGATTATGAATGGCATTCTGAAACACACACAAGTAGTCTACTATTAGACACTTGAAATGTAGTGAGTGGTCAAGACATTAGTATTGTTATTGTTTAATAAAACTAAAAGTAAAATTATTAAAAATCATTTTGCCCATTAAAATAAGATGAAATTAAATTAAACAAAAATTAAATGAAAAACTAAAAAAAAAAATAGAAACTATGCATTGGCAACTAACTGAAACAAGTTAAAGATACTAAAGTATATACTAAGTACTAAAATTATTAAAAGTAAAAGTTAAAAAAATTTAAGCTAAACATAAATATAAAAAACCTAATAAAAATGACAAAAGCACATAAAACAAAAAATACTGATCTGAAATATATTTTACTGTTCCAGTTGGTACATTCACCTCATGATAGTATACACATAAACAAAACATTGTCAAAATTATGATATAAATAAGAGCAACAAATAACAATACCACGTAATAACATAAATACAATAAAACAGACCCATCAAATAATTAAACAAAATTACAAAAAAATATGTTTCCCAAAATATATAAATGTTTCCATATATATCCATATATTCCTCTTCTACCACAATATTTTATTATTTATTAATAAATAAGAAATATTTATAAATATTTTTTATTTGATATAATGATTTGTGTCACAGGTATCCCCACTGTTTTCACTTCCAATGTTACTCAACATCTTTAAAATTTCTGTATATTTTGTTATTTTATAATTATAGTAACGAATTATGGGGCAACTTACCTTGTCTCCTCGGTGGCGAGTAACATTGGTGATACTTGACCTCAGTTGATTGGAGACTTTTTGCATGACATCAAACCACCTATGGGATCACAGAAATTACATGTTTAGTCATAATGGGTCTCTTAGTTTTCTATTTATAGATTTGTCTCTATGAGGAAATGTTATACACAAGCACACTCTCTCTCACCCAGAGGCGTCCTGTTCTTGTTCAGCTTGCACCATGTTTCTGAGGCTGGCATCCGCGAGGGCCTGGGTAAAGTGAGTGTATGGGGCCATGAAACAGTAATGGTAGAGGCCGGGTCTGACACTGGTCGAGCCGAGCCGGAGGGCCTTGCCCTGGGACCGACATGGGTGAGATGAAGCCCCCTCATACTGAGATGCAAGATTGGTCCCAAACAATGCCTTCAACAGCTGTAAGCACAGAGCACATGGTGAAGCCTAGGACTTTGTAATGCCACGGATTAAAACAAAAGAGTTACGCATGTCTAACCTGCTGAACACACACAGTGGCCATAGTGGGTTCCCGTGAGAAACAGGACTTGAGGTAACCCAGGATCTCTTCGACACACTAGATAGATTCAAAACAGGGTTAAAGTTTGTTCTTGACATTAATTTTGCTCAGACATCATTTATTCACTGACAAGATGGAATTAGGCTTTGACGTCATACTTTGCCAATATCATGCAGGGTGGCCATCTCAAGCAGTTGTGAAAGGACATCAAGCGCCGACCTCAGGAAACTCCCAAACTTCTCATTAGTGTTGTGAAGGTCTAATGTGACTTTGTAGTTAGCATGTGTAGCTCTCAGTGCATCATAAAGCTTC
Organism: Sinocyclocheilus rhinocerous; assembly: GCF_001515625.1. NCBI lineage: Eukaryota > Metazoa > Chordata > Actinopteri > Cypriniformes > Cyprinidae > Sinocyclocheilus > Sinocyclocheilus rhinocerous. The sequence continues at coordinate 160,758 of NW_015652266.1, read as the reverse complement.
AGATAAGGAGGGAGGTGATAAAAGCTGCCCAGAGTGGTGGATTTGTTAACTGCTGGTGTCGCTGTGCTGTCCGCCGATCTGCCTGTATGGAAAAACAGTGCAAGATACCTGTAAATATTCAATTAATAAATAACGAATAGCACCATGAGACCTATTTTCTTTTGCATACTCAGTAGAATTATTCTTATGTATGGTCTACATGTGGCACTGTAGGTGTGACTGTACCTGTGTTGGCTTCTCCTCCTTTCTTTGGGCTCATGGGGGTGGTGCTCGGCTCCGTCATCTCCTTCTCTTTACCCTTCCGTCTGATTGGACTGAGAGATGGAGTGTTGCCCAATGAGGGTAAAGTAGCCTGGAAGGAAAGATTAACAGAAATAATAACGCTTTTAATACCGTTTGTAAATATTAAATATTACTGATGTGTTGTACACTTAAAATATTATTGTAATCAGGATCTATTGAAATCCTTTACCTTGACCGCAGGTCCTGGGGGTGTGTCATCCAGCACATGGGCACAGATGTTAAGGATTTTCAGCAGGTGGGAGAACAGCTGCTCCACCATAACAACCAGAGAGCGGTCGTTAAGAGCAGACCACGCCTCCTCTACCTTTGAGGGGGTGGGGTTAGACTCTTCCTCACCTGCCCACGGGCTCTTCATGCACTTTGGTGCAACAGCTACAAAAACAGGTAGAAAACAACATTTTAAATACAAACGGGCCTAAAACGAAGTAAAAAAAACACAAAAAATGTAAATAGCTCCAGAGATGAGACTTTCATTAGCCTTGGATGAACAGAATAAAATCACACTCAACACGCCTCAGGCTATTTGGCCATTTTTGACAGGTTTCATTAATGTTTATTTAATAAAAATGAGGTTTCCTTAATCTGAGTGGTTCAAAATTTGATGACTTTTTTAAAATATGCAATCTGAACAAACAAAACAAATAACTTAATTCAGTGAGTGGACACTTTGGCGGTCAAAACTGACCGACCAGAGGAAATGAATGGGAAAGATTATAATGCAGAGAATTTATGTATTGAATAAAATCAAAATATCAACCAATAATAAAATCTACATATCAACGCTGAACAAACACACATAGAAATAAAGGGCCGAGACTATAAAACATCCAAAGTGCAAAAGATTTTTTATCTACACTTATAGAAGTGTAGATTTTTACTGTAGTGAAGTTCCAAACGTTTGCTTATTTGCTTATACAAATGATAGTGCAATTGAGAAACTTACACGTAAATAAGACCTAAATAAGATCTAAACAACCTAAAATCATATATGCATACTTCTGTTGTTACTACTCCAGGGAAATTAGCTTTATATAATTTCATTTTTTAAAAATTCATATATATATATATATATATATATATATCACTTTTTATGTTCTGGGTCAAAAAAAGGCCCCCAACAGACAAGTGGGGCTTAGGAAGGGTAAATTAGATCTAAATAACCTAAGATCCCCTTTAAATTTAACAAAGAATTTTATTGTTACTACTTTATGGGCGATTGTGTTAATACATTTCATAAAAAAAAATTACACTCTTCTAAAAAAACTGTGGCTACTCTAATCTAAATGAGTTTGTACCCGCGAGAAGGTTTCCAGCCAGTAGCAGAGCAGCCTGATGGGCAGACAGATCAAGAGGGAACCATGCAGAGGAGATGAGAGACAAAACCATACTGGCCACACCGACCGTCAGAGACCGGCGCATGTCCTCACTACCACAAGGCTGAGAGAGACTGCAGAAGAACAAAAACATTTATACTACTGCAGAGTGAAACAGACAGATAAAAAAATGCACTTACATTGGCAATGGAGACTGGCTTTTTATATTATTTTACACTAACAATATGATTAAGACATCAAGTCTACTGTAAGCAGGTTTTAATCTTGGTCCTAATGGAAGACTTTACTGCTGTAAGGTTCAGATTCCGAGTGTGAATTCAGATTATGAGTGTGTACCTAAAGGAACGTCCTCGGCTGCGGTACTGGCTGGAGCGGTTGAGATGAAAGACAGAAGAGCACACAAAGCCACAATGCCAGCCTGTGCTCCAAGTGCACACTGGGAAGGTGCTGGACAAAAGGCACAGAGCCTCACAACAGCCAAACTAGAGCGATGACATTAAAGTATAGAGATTAGATCTTGAGTCCAAATAAGACCACACATCATAATTACAGCAGCTGTTTCTTATTTTTGTACCACCAACCAGAACTATGTCTAACCACACAGAAGCCCACAGAGGTCTTCTATTATGATTTTTTTTTTTTTTTATTAATCTTGCAATTTGGAAACAGTCCACTATATGCAATATTTTAAGGGACTCACGGTGGTGGCTCTGGAAGTGGAAGAGGTGAGGGCGTGGGAGATGGCAGCAATGACCCGAGATAGGTTGTTCTCCACTGTAACATCCGGTGTGCTCTGACCCAGACTGTAGCCACGGTATGTTCTGCAGTGATCACATTAGAAATTAGATTAAAGCCAAATACACAACCATTCAAAACTCTGGGGTCAATAAGTCCATAGTTGTTTTTGAAATAAGTCTATTATGCTCACCAAGGCTGCATTTATTTGAGCAAAAATACAGTAATTTTGTGGGGGGGGGAAATGTGTAAAAACAGTAATATTGCAAAATACTGTTACCATTTAAAACAACTGTTTTGTATTATAATATACAGTATTTTAAAATGTAATTTATTCCTATGATGGCAAGGCTGAATTTTCAGCATCATTACTCCAGTCTTCAGCATCACATGATCCTTCAGAAATCATTCTAATATGCTGATTTGCTTCTCAAGAAACATTTCTTATTATTATCAATGTTGATAACAGATGTTCTGCTTAATATTTTTGTGGAAACAGTGATACATGTTTTTTTTTTCAGGATTCTTGAATAGAACGTTCAGCATTTATTTGAAATAGAACATTTTGTAACATTATATTTACTTTTACATCAATTGATGTGCCCTTGCTGAATAAATAAATAAATAAATACAAATGAAAGCAGCCATTTAAACATGTCATGCAAAAAAAGAAGAGCAGTAGTGTACCGTGTAATAGTGCTGACAGTGAACTGTGATGGAGGCTGGGTCTCGTGCATTAGCAGCTGCAGGTACACACTGCTCTGATCTCGAGCTATGGCCACAACCGGGTCTGTCTGAGCCTGGTCACAGTCAAAGAACAGCCTGGGCACCAACCTGAGTAGAGAAAGATTGAGCAAACTCAGAGTGTGAGATCTGTGAATGCAGTCGGGAGATGATCAGTCAGAGATGAAATGTCTGAATACCTGCTGATGGTGTTTGCTGCCACATGTCTCACACGCGGGTCCTCATCGCTCAGCAGATAAAGCACAACATCATTTAGAACCCTGTCCTGGAGCCTCAACAACTGAAACAATTTTAATTTAATTAAAATATTAATTATAAAATATTAATTGTATTCTACAAATATATTTGTGTAAAATATATTATAGCTATGTTATATAACATGGATAAAACATTATTATTTAACATATTCCGGAAGTGTATATAACATGGCTAATGTAATTTTTCAATTTACATGATTTTTTTTTTTTTTCTTTTTAGGTAAAGTGTGTAAGATGCTTTTGACTTTTAAGACACAAAATAATGACCAGTATATTCTTCAAAAATGTATCCTTTTCATGAAAGAAAGTCATATGAGAACAACAAAAAGGAGAATAAATGATGACAGAATTATTTTTTATTATTCTTTTAATCATTATTTAATACTAGATTAATACAACAAATGAATCCTTCATCTTAAACGGAGTAAAGAGAGAAAGAGAGATGACTTACCCCGGTATAGTGATGCTCTCCTTTGTGCAACTTCTCAGTTTTTCTCTCCAAGAAACTTACTAACCTGCCAAACACAGAAACAGTAGGTGACTTTAATAATTAGATGTTTGATTCTTTCCACAAAGTTCAGCAGTTACATATGAATATATGTATGAATATATGTGCCTTTTAAATTATTGTATCAAAATGTGCTTTACGATATTAAAATACAAGTAAAGTTTGAGTTAGGGCTGCACGATATTGGAAAAAACTCACATTGCGATGTTTTTTTTCTGCGATATATATTGCGATATGGAAAAAAAAAAATCAGATGACTTCAATAGCTCTATATTTGGAAAAAAAATAATCAATGATTGGGGTGATTTTGTAGGCGAGTAAATCAGCATAAGAAATAAAACAAATTACAAGCATAGATAAATAACAGAACAAAGATACTAATGAAATAAGCAGTACTTTATATATTTCAGGTAAGTCTAACAGTATTCCGGTACAGAAATTGAATAATCAAATGTAAAATAACACTGCATAGATTTCACTATAAATTAAATCCAGAGGCGGACAGTAACTAAGTACATTTACTTGAGTATTGTACTTAAGTACACTTTTTGAGTATCTGTACTTTACTTGAGTATAATTTTTTCTGGGAACTTATGACTTTAACTTCACTACATTTGAAAGACAAATATTGTACTTTTCACTCCACTACATTTCTATCAAGATCCTCGAAGTAGAAAGTCGTTAGCAACTTTGAAAGTCAGTGGGTGATTTCTTTCTTCTCTAAAATGTGACTTGCTTTTTTTCAGACAGTTTATCAGTAATCACTCTTGTAGGGCTACATGAAGTGATTTCCCAGCATTTTTTGAACACTGACCAGTTGCAAATGTGATATTTATTTA
>NW_015652266.1:155165-155771 GCF_001515625.1 Sinocyclocheilus rhinocerous | reverse complement strand
ACTTTTGGTACTTAAGTACTTTTAAAAGCAAGTACTTCTGTACTTTTACTTAAGTAAAAATCTGTCTTTACAACTTTTACTTGTAATGGAGTAATATTTGACCAGCAGTATCTGTACTTTCACTCAAGTAATGGAGTTGAGTACTTTGTCCGCCTCTGATTAAATCTAACAAATCTGTGTTAAAGCTACAAAAGTGATTTTTCTTTGTGTTTTGTTGTTTGATTAACGTTCATGACAGAGAAAGTAGCAGGAACATTAAACTGCTGTGAACCAACATACTGTTAACGTTACACATCCATTTTCTTTCTTAATTGTTTACCATAAGCAACTGCGCTTACAAGGATACTTGCAGAACACAGTATGTCAGGCACAAATAGATGCAAAAGTGAACAGAATTCAGTGTCCACGTGCATCTGCGTGGCTCTCACCGCGTCTACACTGGACGTGAGTGGCGCGGCGCGACAAAATACAATAGAATCCATTATAATCAGTGATGCTGTGTGACTGTCTACACTGGGTGCGGCGCGGCGCGGCACGACAAATCCTCGACAGTAAACTGATGCCTCGTTCTCTTTATGACGTACTGACACAAAGTTCAAATGATTG
>NW_015652266.1:150362-155036 GCF_001515625.1 Sinocyclocheilus rhinocerous | reverse complement strand
GGCACAAATAGATGCAGAAGTGAACAGAAATCAGTGTTCACGTGCATCTGCGTGGCTCTCACCGAGTCTACACCGGACGCGAGCAGCGTGGCGCGACGCGACAAAATACAATAGAACCCATTATAATCAGTGATGCTGTGTGACTGTCTACACTGGGTGCGGCGCGGCGCGGCACGACAAATCCTTGACAGTAAACTGATGCCTCGTTCTCTTTATGACGTACAGACACAAAGTTCAAATGATGATGCAACGGTCGCTTTGTCGCGTCCAGTGTAGACAGACTTTGGGGCTGTTCACATGTCGCGCCTATAAACGCGTGGGAAAACGCCAGTCGCGCCGCTTTCTCCTTCTTTCGCTCGGGAGCTTGTGCTTTCTTGGCGTCTGCCGTTGCTAAGCAACCGTGACATGCGCTCTCCGCGACGACGCAGAAGTTTCAACAAAGGATAAACGGATTTCCAGCACTGAAAATCGCGGGCAGTAGCTCTGCTACTAAATGTATTTAAAATGGGTATCTATGTACAGCTGTCGCGTCCGGTGTAGACACTGTGTCTGTGTGTGAGCAAAGAAAACAATCAGTATAAATATAACGATCAGTATATTAAACATCGCACATCCTGCGATGTGACTATCGCGGATGCGCACATCGCGAAATCGATGCTGAAACGATATATCGTGCAGCCCTAGTTTGAGTCCACTTACCGGAAATCAATCTCAGCAAGCGTCTCCAAAAGCTCAGTGCGAACCAGCCAATAGGAGCAGTCCTTCAGGGTCAGCAGATCAATGAGCAGCTGCAGGCCAAGTTCACTTAGACTGCCACTGCACAACGCCATGATACAGTGCTGTAGTTGTGTAAAAACACAATATTTTTATAATCTTCTAAACCTAACAGACAGATTTAAACTAGCACTCTTTACATGTGTAAAATGATCCGAGGAGCATCTATGTACAGTATATATATATATATATATTCTCACCCTAATAGCAGCACAGGCCATTTTACATGTGACTGAAGATTCATCTTTCAGACTTCGCTGCAGCAGAGGCACAAAGTTTTCGAGTGTCATAGAGTTTCCTGAGAAAACAGAAAGACAGAGAATGTGAAAACAAGCCTTAGATTGTGTGATTCATTTGATCAAGCTGTAGCAGTAGTTCTCACCTGTGAAGGAGTGGATCTGGGACAGCCATGTCTCCGTGTTGTAGCGTGTATTGAGCTGGATGGCTTGGATTAAAGCCCCACACAGGATGGCTGTGGCTCCTCTGATCTGAGGATCCCCATGTTCAATGTACTGCAGTATATCACTGATGTACTGTTGCTCTGTTCACACAAACAGTTTCAGTAATCTAGTTTGGTATCAATTCAGTTTTGGGGTCCAGACAGTCATGCTCAAAATTTAGCCTTTTGTTGTGAGTGGATGTCTGGAGTGGTCATTCCCTCACTGTATGCTCTTGTCTTGTGTGTTTTTGTCGAGTAAGTGGATTATTTTTTGACTGGGAAGGTGTGTTTAATATAGCACACTGCTTGAGTGACTTTTCCATTCCACAGTGTTTCCGTGTTATCTTGTTTTCTGTGAGCACAAGGTTCATGAAGGTTCTCATAGGCCATGTGTTCTCATGGTGTCATGTTTTGTGTGATTACATATATTTTATGGTTCATTTGCCTCACCTGCTCTCCTCTGAAACTCTCCTTATTTCTTTCCCTATTTATTCTCCCTGTGCTCTCTGTTCTGTGCCAGACAGTCATCAAATGTTCCTGTGGTCCTGTTGGTTCCCAGTATGTCCTGCCCTGCCGCATCCTGTCTTATTTTGCAGTGGCTAAGTATTTTACCCTACGGGGTAGTTTTTGTTTATTTTTGTTTTATTTTTGAATTATGATAAAGCCTGTTAAGCTCTGCTACTGAGTCCTCGACTCTTCCCTACCAAAAAATGGGACACATATGTACAAAAAAACTAAACAGAAAACAGAAACGAAATAAAAACTAATTTAAAGACAAAACAAAAATAAAATGTATAAACAAAAAAATGTTAGAACAAATGTAAAAAAAAAAAAAAACTAAACCCACTCAAACTAAACAAAACAAGCAAGAGCGAGTGATTCAATTGACCCATTAATGAACAGAATCCTTGGATAGGGGTCAGTGTTTTCCTCACCATCTGGTTCTTGTCCTTCTAGTGGCTGCAAGTAGAGTTTGTTGAAGAAGGCTTCGGGTAGAAGAGTTGCTGCTGCCCCCACACAGCTAACGGCTAATGCCTTAACGCTCACACGGACCTCATTATCAGGAACCAGACCTACAACACACACACATATTATTTTATGAAGAAAGACACTTTAATGTTCAAGTAGCAAATACCAACACCCAAAAGCACTTGTATGCTTATTGAGACAATACAGAGTCAAGCAACACATGAGAGTTAATGTCTTTTTTCTCACCATTTCTTTGGCCGGTGAGCAGGAAGGAGGCAGCCAACAGCCGGACACAGTGCACCAGAGGCTCTTCCTTTGGGTCAGTATAGTGACCAATATCTCCTTTAATCCTAGATGGCTAAAACACACAGAACACGTACAAAATATTCACAGATTGTGCAGTTTAACTACTAGATCTCTGTAATGAATCTCAGAGAACTTGAGATGCACAACATTATTCATTTGGACTACACAGACTATGGGCCCTATCATACACCCGGTGCAATGTGGCGCCAGGCGCGACAAGTGTTTTTTGCTAGTTTCCGGCCGACGCAATTGTCATTTTCACGTCCTGCGCCACGTTGTTTAAATAGCAAATGCATTTGCACCCATTTGTGCGCTCATGGGCGTGCTGGTCTGAAAACGAGGTGTGTTCAGGCGCATTGCTGGCGCGTTGCTATTTTGAGGCAACTGAAATAGACTGTGCCATTGACCAACAAAAACCTGGTCTAAAGTCTGGCGCAATAGTTTTTTTCTTCATTATTTAAAAAGCGCGTTAGTAATACGCACCTAGGCGGGTGCACAACGCACGTACACTTTGCTTATTACACACACAGGGATACGCAGCAGCACACAAACATTTTTAAAAATGTTAAATTAAAGGATTAAAATGTAAAAGATTATTATTCTGTACATAAATATAAATATGCCTACATGTCATAATGGATAGTCTTTGCATGTATCAGAATTACGCGCACGAGCAGATTCGTTTCCTCACTAGAGAAGCGTTCAGTTTTTCCGCTTGCAAATTCCGCCATGGCGCGAGCGCAACTGGTTTTTAAAGGGAATGGGAGATGAGACTCTGATTGGTTTATGACACGTTACGCCCAAAACACACCAATTACTTATTAAGAGAATAGGGACAACCCTTTTAGACCATGCACCGGGCTGTTGTCGAGTTCTGCGGGTTCCAGAACCTCTTCCTTTGGTATGAATCGATCCACACTGCTATCAGATGATTGCCTGTTGTGACCTTTTCCCTCCAGAAGATGCGGCTTACTTAAAGCTGACAACGAGAGAAAACAGAACTGTGAGCTAAAAGGATGACTAATAAACATGAGCACTTCACACCCAAGTTAGACCATTAGAACAGGGTGTATTGTGTACTAAATGAGTATGTACCCAGTGCTGACTGAGAGAAAGGCTCTGGAGATTTATCAGGCGGTGGAGCTGCGCCCTCCTCTTCCTCATCCTGCAGTGTGCCGATCTGCATCCCTGAGTACTGACTATCACTGCCATCCAGCACCTACACATCACACATACATATATATATATATATACAGTCATGGCCAAAAATATCGGCACCCTTGGTAAATATGATCAAAGAAGGCTGTGAAAATGAATCTGCATTGTTAATCATTTTTAATATTTTATTTAAAAAAATCACAAAAATCTAACCTTTCATTTGATAATAAGAATTTAAAATGGGGGGGGAAATATCATTATGAAAAAAATGTTTTTCTCAAATACACGTTGGACACAATTATTGGCACCCCTAGAAATTCTTATGAGTAAAATATCTAATGGGATCGTTCGGTTCACATGCGTACCGAACCGAAAGACCCGTACCGAAACGGTTCGGTATGAATACGTGTACCGTTACACCCCTAATATATATATATATACTTATTTACACACACACATATCGATAAATACAGACATAACAGAATGGACCAAACTCGCAAACAAGCATAAACATTCACATCAACTCATTCATGCAAATGTACACAAAGGACAGTAACAGTCAAACATGCAGTATCACTTTAGGAACTCATACAAATATTGCTTGATCGCAGCTTTCTTTTGCATAATAATATCCATGTCAAGAGCATTTTGGGCCTCACAAAAACCAAAAGTAGGGTGTTAATCTACTGCCAGCTGCACCACCGGAAGATAGTGAGGATTTAATGGCTCATTAGATATTAACTTATAAATTTTAGTCTTCTAATTTGGCAGAAGGGAGCTTGTGGCCAGAGATCATTGCTTTTATCAAAACCAGGAAATGGCTCAAATTCAATCATTGGTCCAGAGCCGTAGAGAGATTGGCTCTGGATTGGTCTAATGCAGGGGTTTTCAACCAGTGGGGGGGCGCCAGCACCTGTCAAGGGGCCCGCGAGCATCAGTTAATTCAGAGACGTTCTCTTGAGAATTTACGAATATGAGTTAACAAATCTTTAGCCATCCACTAGGGGGCAATCTGACTCCCACTGCTA
>NW_015652266.1:143398-150142 GCF_001515625.1 Sinocyclocheilus rhinocerous | reverse complement strand
TTAAGTCTTGTCAGTTTAAACATTAAAGTAATTTTAAGCCATTTAAGCCCAAGACATCTCAATGCGGTACTCACGGACTGTAATAGAGCGTTTCTATGCGCAGTTGCGCACCGCTCACACACCTGAAGTGCACAAACAGATGGCCTTCTCAGACAGCAGGTGAATACAGCAGCAGGTGAATAATGGAGGTGTTAACAAGTTTGTGGTAATTATAAGATGTGATAAAACAAATTTACTCTCACAGCGTAGGATACAGCGTCTTCTCGACATGATGTTAACCACATGGAAATTTTACTGTTTGTGGGCGGGCAAGTTGGCAACTAGAACGTGGGCAGACATTATGCAAATGTGTTACTTTGTGACGTAGAGCCGTGACAGAATAAGATTCAAATACCTGAGACTCGTTTAGGCGATTGGAAGCCGACTCTTTTTTTTGATAGACAATAACTTTATTTATCGTGCACTGTCGGCTTCACGACTTTGCAGATAGTTTATGTTCACATACAGCTACATGACACACTGCATGAAAGGTAATATAAGAAAAGGGCACTTTAAAATTTTGAATTAGCTTTAATTTTTATATTGTCAGTTTTCATTTTAATTTTAGTTTAAGTTTTAGTCATTTTGTTATGTGCTTGTCATTTTTATTAGTTTTTGTTTTCTTTAAATATTTCTAAATAGCTTTAATTTATTTCTATTTCAGTTTTAGTAATTGTAATATTTAAACGTAAGTTGGTTGTCAAATCAACATTCCGAATTTTCATTTTTTAAACGTAAGTTTTAATCTAATCCTTTTATTTTACTTTATCTTTATTTCAATTACCAAAAATGATTTTTAACAGTTTTAGTGTAAGTTGTCAATAACAACACTGACGCATATTCAAATGAAGCCCTTAAAACTGATCTGAGATCAGCATCAGTGTTGTAGGGACTAGGTTTTTAATCACTGGTCCAGAATCAGGGAAATAAAAGGTGTTCAAACACCTCAAGGGGATGAGGATGTGCATGGGGGGACGGAGCAAATCAGGGGCGGGGTTCTATCGGGGCAGGGAAGAGCAACAATAGCCTCACCCCCTGTCCTCTGCTGACCTGGTCACTACTGCTAGAGGAAGAGATGGCAGAAAAGGTGGAGGAAGAAGTCGAGGTAGAGGAGGAGGAAGAGGATGGCCTGTAGATAGATAACTCGCTGTCAGAGAGCGCGTCCGGCCCTTCTGTGGGAGTTGGGGAAGGTGGTGAATAGTTCCGATAGCATCTGCTGGTGACACTTACGAGCTCGGCGCAGTCTGAAGGCGTCACGGCGGAGTCTGGCCCCTCCGTAGTCGTCTGGGAACTATCACTAGGGGGCGACGACACTGCTCCCATCGACATCTGGTTCCCATCGGTTACTAAGTCACCGGACGTGCTGACGACCCCAGCGCCCCCACTTGAGCTGCGACTTAGCATGTCCTCCTCGTCTTCCTCATCTGGAGTATCAGGCCCTACACCCTGCTCTGATGCACTCAGGTCCACTGAGTCTCCCGGCTGCAAGGCATGCTGGGAGGAGCGTGGCTGCTCTGTGATGATGTCTGATGTGCCAAGAGACGAAACACCTGATGAGGAGGGAGCTTCACTGGAGCTGTCGCCACCAACCGAGGCTTGAAGAAATGTGAGAGAAACAAAGCATTAATCCTTCCATACATTTCATACAATGCATTTGTTTGAACTCAAGGAGTGTGTACAAATTAATATGAATTTGTTTGTTTTATGAAGAAAGTAAAATTCATGGCCATGATGGTGGCAGCCGTGTGGTTTCTTTGTGGTTACTAAGGTGTTTTGCGTAAGTGCCAGCATGTTGCTATGTGGTTGCTAGGGTGCTCAGGCAAAACAACAAATCCTCAAATCTACTCTAGCGTCCAATTTTGCGGTCGGAAATACTTTTTTTTATTGTTTTTGAAAGTAGTCTCTTATGCTCACCAAGTCTGTATTTATTTTGCAGATTAGTTTATGAGATTGTAAGGCTGATTTTTTTCATCCATCAGGAGAAAATTGCAAGTCTTAAAACGTGACAGTACTCCCCTCCTCAACTTACCAGAGAATGATCCTGTGGTGACCTCTGCCCTCTCAGGGTCATCTTCCAAACCCTCCTCTTCACCTGACAACAGCTTACCTAAAACAAGCACAACATACAAGGCATATCATTACAATGCAACAAACATGTTTCTATTCCAAACATTCAATATCAAAACTGTTCTACTGACGTGCCACAGACAGCCCTCGAAGCACACACAGAAACATGTCAGTAGGTTAGATGCAAAAGAAGGGCAGACAAGTCACCTTTCTGCTTCCTGAGGAGGAGAGGACTGCATGTTGACCCACCAGCTATATGCGGGAAACAGGAAGTGAAGAGAGCAGAAAAGCCCAAAAATTCATTTTGAGGGTTAGAGGAAGGAAGAAGCAGAAGATGAAGATCTCATGCATGGTGAAATTGTTTGCAGTGTTGCAGTGAACTTACAGATCAATGATTTGTTATCAAACAGAATAGACAATATAAAGAAGCAGTGTGGGAAATATTAAGAGCTGAATTTGAAGAGAGTATGTTATTAATGAGTAACAAAGATTTGAATTAAACTGAAAAAAGAAAACTTTTACAATTTAACAACTTCACATAAAAAAAATCCAAAAATGAGATTACTTCTATGAATAGAGGTCAACAGATATAGTTTTGCCAAATAAATTGGTAATCAGTGAAAATCAACGCTGATACTTTAATTTCTCCATGTTCCTCTGTGCTCATCTTGCTAAATAAACTTTATGAAGTAGTTAAACATGCGAGCAAAGTACAATATATACATCTAAAACGTAAGCGCAGCATATGGTTCATGTGAGGGAACATGGACTTTGAGTTGATTTTATTTTCTGCACCTTTTTTCTCTCACCCCTTCTTGTACATTATTTATATATTTCATATAACAACAAAATAAAAATAATAAATTTGTCAGTAGTGATTTAACATATTATGTATATACATTTATTTTAATTTAAAAATATTGTCATGATTATGTCATTATTGTTTATTTTTAATACAATCCAACCATTTTAATTGAAAGGTTTTCATTCGTATTACTGATTTTAAAAACAATCTGCAAATGACTTGGTTATTGTTCAGCCACATTTACCTAATTTAGTTAGTATCGGTAAAATCCACTATCAGTCGATCTCTACTTATATACACAACACAAACCTTATTTTTCCTCACAAGGTGTTTCTCCACTGACAGTGTAGCAGAGATGACCAAACTATTATGGCACTGACTATATGCAACAGACTGTATAATAAAAATATTTACCAATAAGCTCGAGGATGCTGCCACTTCGTGCACGGCACTCTGTCTCTTCTCTAAAGACACTGGTGTGTGATATTTTGCCACGTGTGATGAGTGCGTTCAAGAGCTCAGGGGGAGGAGTGCGAAACACCTGCTGCAGAAGCTCCAAAGATGCTGTCACCACATTATGATCCCAGTGCTGCGTGTAGTGCAGGGTCAGTTCATAGACCTGAGAACCAAAGATTAGAGTTTACATGTCCACAAATACAGTACAGTACACATAGATCAACATAACACAAATCACAAGGATACAATAAACTTTATCAGCTCTGGTACCTGAATGAGCTGCTCAGGTGTAGGGGTGATGTCTGCCTCTTTACGAACAAGACCAAAGCTGCCCTTCAGGCTGGTGTTAGGAGCCTGCTGCTGAAGAAGAGGCATCAGGTAGCGCAACGACAGTAATACACCCAGAATCAGGTGACTGGAATGTTCCTCATCCACTGGCACTACCAAACCTGAGAGAGAGAAAACAGGAAGATGAATTAAGACATCTGAAACATAGCATTTTGACAGAATCAGTTTTTTCCCACATGTGCGTTTTAGAGTGTAAGTAAGTGTCCTACTGAGCAGCACGTTGAGGAGCCAGGTGTAGAAGTAGTGTGTTCTGCGTGAGTGCTGACACACGCTGACAGCCGAGCTGGCCGCTGTTCGGCGAATAGTAGGAGAACTGGACTTCAGATTGGCAACAAAGGCCCTCAACAGCATCTAAATACACATTCACAGAGTGAAATCAGAAGTGCCACATTCAAAGTGAATATGATAAGAATAACTTATAGAATATGAAGAAGAAGAGTAATTTAAACAGTAGGGTTGTGACGGTGAGGAAATTTTCACCTCGGGACGTGTGACGTTTCACACCGGAGCAATTGTTCGTTTTTAGTTCGTTTGAATTTTCTCTCTTTTCCTCACTTTCCTTTGCTTTTAAATAGCTTAAAAGCACCGTGCGCAATTTACTTTCACTTTCGAATTAGCGGCAAAAGAAAAAAACAAAACAATGAATCACAGACTGTCTATTCGCACCCAAAGCAAAACAAAATGTAACTCTTATAACCACTACATCAAATCTAAAAAGAGGGGGAAGCCAAGACAATTTTTTTTTCCTTGTGAAAATACGTTCAAATCGAATAAAGAGAATGCAATCCGATTTACCTTTTTAATCTCTTTGTACAGTTCAAGCTGCAGCCTAGGCAAGTTGGAATCCATCAATGCCTGCAAAGTAAAACAAAAAGAAATTTTATTACAATATATTAGCACTGCAATCATCATTAGAGTCCAAATGAATAAATAATATATGTCAGATATATAAACTGTACATGACTTACTTTGATGATTTTGTTGAGGCACTCATCTGCCACCATCCTGACGTCAGACTCCTTGTCGTCACTGCACAACAAGAACATTTCCATAGCGATTCCGAGAAGTTTCTGGAACTCTGGAGATGTCCTGATAAAGTCACAGTGAAATACAGAGTGAAATACAATGACACATTACATACACAGCTATGATAATAATACTAGTTTGCTAAAAAGAATTTAGGCTAAAACTTTCAAATTAGCAGCAGTCCAGATAAAATATGTGCATTATGTATATTATGTCCCAACAAAGGCCATTTGACTTTGCCACTCGTTCAGTTTATAATAGCAAAGGAGTGATTGTGTTCTGTTCCTCCTTATATCTGGCTGTTACTATCACCCAAATTACCCTCAAACACTGACAGCTTCAAAAGAATGTTGTTGTGAAGCTGTTGTGCATTCTAGCAATAATACTGATAGCCAAAAAGGGAAATGCTAAATGAAAAACAAGGATGTGGCTACACAGTTAAGAAAAGGATTAACCCCCTTGAGTCAAGACGCAGCAAAATGAATAATGAACTTCATACTGCTGCATTGTGTATATGACCTGGACTGTTGATGATGCTCCAGTTTCAGCTCTCGTTTGGCATCAGGATGAGTGCAGCAAGGCCAGTAAAGCCAAAACAGTAGGAAATGGGCTGTTATGACTTTAAGACCATATTTAAGAAAATTCTACCATTAAAATTCACAAAAACTATGTCAAAGTCCAGGACTTCACTAGATCTGTACTGTCCCTAAACATCTGATTCAAAAAGATCTAATCAAAAACGTCTATGCAGGCTTTTTAAAAGTTTACAATAATCTTTTTTTTTTTTTTCATTGTTTTCCAAACAGATTTATTCTGTATTCAAGTGTAGTCAAGCTGAAAGAAATGGACTTTGAGAACTTCAAGTGCTGGCACTTATATTAAAACTTGCTATAGGCAACTTATAATCATTCAGGATTTTACATCTTGAATGCCTTCACTGAATTTGCATTGTAAGGGTGAAAAAGCCAGCCTAGCCTCAGCATCAATAGGCTGTTGCCAATGACTCATAAGACGTGACCAAATCTGATTATCCTTAATCTGATGTGTCCGTCCATTGACTACTGCATACCTCAGCGACTGTGCCACAATGTTTTCACATATCGTCAGGCAATGAGTCACTCTGTCCTTTTTGGTTGTAGCAAGGTCTTTTTTTCTGTAAGAAAACACAATTTTACTGTGGATGTCATGAAAACAAACATAAACAGAATTTAACATTTGATTTGATGAAACACATGAATAACATCTCCAGCAGATATTATCTTGGTACTAAGTAGAAAATCAAACATGTATCGGTAAAGTGAGTATATTATGTTGAGCCACAGTGGTCAGCCAGACACGGATTTATTTTCTGATACGGATTACCTAAATCCATTAGGTGAATGTAATCTTGCTAACAATGCAGCAATAAAGCTGTTCTTCTGGACCACAGCACATATAACATCACTGTTCACTGGTGGTGATCTACAACAAATCTGAATTTATTTAAACACAACTAAATGACCTCAGCAGATGAGTGTTCAACCTTGAAAAACATGTAATTGGTCATCTATTACAGTGGTTGACGCATGATCGCTTGGCGGACAGGTGCCTTAACATCCAAAATAGTACCAAACAGTTTATCATGGGATGTTTACCCAGCTATCCAGTGCGTTGTGATTGGCCGAATACCTCAAGCGTGTGACGGAAATGTTACGCCCCTTACCATATTGTGATGCCCTGTCCGGCTGGAGCGACGAGACAAAAACATTAAAACCCATTATAAACGAGGCATAATTACGGATTATAATGACTTATACCGTCTTTTTACGCGTTGCGTTGCATCGCACCGCGTAAACATAAAACCATGTCTGCATTTGTGATCGGAGAAATGACAAACAACAAGTGCTACTCTACACTGCCCAAAAAACTCGCGTTTGAATCGTCAGTGGCAAATTCTTTAAATATAAAAAACATACTTACAGTCTGTGAGTCAGAACAGCCGGCATTGTAGTCTACACTTCCAG
>NW_015652266.1:132755-142871 GCF_001515625.1 Sinocyclocheilus rhinocerous | reverse complement strand
GTGTGACGGAAATGTTACTCCCCTTACCATATTGTGATGCCGTGTCCCGGCGCGACGAGACAACACCAATAAAACCCTTTACAAACGAGGCATTTGTTGCATCCAGTGGGGACATAATTACTGATTATAATGACTTATACTGTCTTTTTACGCGTTGCATCGCGCCTCGTAAACATAAAACCATGTCTGCATTTGTGATCGGAGAAATGACAAACAACAAGCGCTGCTCTACACTGCTCAAAACTCGCGTTTGAATCGTCAGTGGCAAATTCTTTAAATATAAAAAACGTACTTACAGTCTGTGAGTCAGAACAGCCGGCATTGTAGTCTATTCTACCAGGATCAGGAAACAGTCCTCCATAAAATGTGCTGCACACATCTGATTATTTGGGTTGAAGTGTTCTGGAACAGTGTTGTAAATACAACTTAACCACTGATTTCTAGTTGTGTCCTCTTTTGGAAGGCCAAACAAAGTAGTTTCGCTTTCACAACGAAACACATGGCGGGCTTGAGTGAGCGGAGGTAGGCGGGCGTGAGAACGGCGCGGCCGGCGGATTCGACAAAGGAGCGTCCGGCGGGCTTGCGGCAACCACATGTGATGACCCCGGGCTGGACTCCGCTTCGTCCACGGTGAAAGCCGATCCGGCGATCCACAGCACTAAGTTGATGTATTCCCTCAGCGACCAGCACGGATCAGCTCTAGGAATGACGAAGCGGATATCGTCCTCTTTTGGAAGGCCAAACAAAGTAGTTTCGATTTCACAACAAAACACACAGCGCCTTCACAACATGGCGGTGGAAGCAACAACAATACTACAGCGAGAATAAAAGTTACACCTTCTTTCTTTGCGTGAACATTTGGGTGGCGTTATGCTAATATTTCAACATAGTGATGTAGACATGTGGGGGCGTGTTAGAACGAGCCGTTTTAGGTAGGCGTGGCTGACTCTTAACGTTTATAAAGAATATCTCTTTGGATTTGAGACTTTAGTCTTTGCAACTTTACAGATCTTCTTTATGCACCAAGAGCTTGTAACAATTCAAAGAGAAAGGACAAATTTAAATCACATCATATGACCCCTTTAAATGAGGAAATCCCTTCATTTATTTACATACAATTCCCATCCAATGTCTTTGTAAGGTATTAATTTACAGTAACTTATTTACAGTGTATTTATGTTATACGGTTTATATCAAATAGAGATAAAAGCTCTTCCAATTAAAGTTACATTAAAAAATAATTTCCACATTGAAATTAATAGGCTAAGTGATGATCACTAAAATGTTTATTTTCTCTTTTATCAGAATTATATCACATTATCACTCAGCACTTCAAAACTGACTGTACCCAGACTCAACACTTCACAAGAATTAAAATAACGTTATATTCAACTCATAAGAAAGGTACGCCAGAACCTAAATGGCTGTGAAAGACCAAAATTTGCTAGATTTTTAGTGTGACTGTAATGACAGTTTAATACACGGTGCTGAAAACTGGCTTGAGCCAATTTGTCAATGTACTGTAATATTATTACTTTTGTAATGCGTTACTCCCAACACTGATAATAAATATCTGACACATTTATTTTTTTTTTTGTATCTGATGGTATGAGTCACGCTGAGTAACAGGCGAGGAAAAACACGTTTTGTAAGAGGATGTAAACATCAGGAGATGAACAGATTCATAGAAAACACTGCATTTACACATAAACATTTTCCAATATGTTTGTTGGTTCATTAATCAAGAATTATGTAGCTATTTCTGGCTTTCTTTAAAGGCAACAGCTTTTTCCTAGGTTTTCTAGAGGAGTGCGCGCTGTTTTATCTCGCCACTGACGCAGAATCAAACGAGGCTGTGTGACACTTCTAACGCGTTGAGCGTCATGTGATTTTAAGCCCAAGACAACAACAATAACCAGCTTTATACGAGAAAACACACAGCCCTCCTGTATGTCATGATAACATTACTATAGCGACTGTGTCAGGTGATGCCAGCACCCTGATGATGATGATGATGATGAGGCTGCATCAGTTCAGCACTCACTGTTTCTGGACGAGCTCCTCGGCCGACAGCGGGCCTTGCTGCTGCTGGAATGATTTGAGCGACTCAAACGCCTTCATCAGCTTCTCCATGGTGGCCATTTTTATCAGAAGCACTGGTCTAGATGGAGTCTGACTGGAGAGCTGATAATATTTACAACCTCGACACTACAGCCAGTGGTGTCGAGCGCCGTGCAGACTGCCGAAGGGAAACTGAATGTGTGTCGTCGAGAACGGACACCACAACCCCCTTAAATCCGATCTAATTTCCACACACCATCCGATTATGACCGGTATTCCAACAAAATATTCAGAAGGTATCTGAAAACATGTCCAGTTCTGAAAGCCATCTTAAAGCAGGGTTAGGGGAGCAACGGGTTCTGCTGTATTTCCGGGTTAATAAAACTCCTGTCAAAATTAAAGTCCTCTTTGTCATAATAAAATGTACGACGATGTCTATATCTGTAGGGAGTTTGAATGACATGAATTTTGATTCCAATACAAGACTAACGCCAGATTAATAACTAGATCTGAATAGCCTTCGATCACTGCTGTATGCAAAATTTATGTTTCTGGAGAATGAACAAACTTTATACAACTAGTTGTGCCTTTATGTCTTTATTTTTTTTTTTTATGAAAAAGTTTCAAAAGCAAAAACAAAGATTTGTTTTAATTATTGTTTGAATGTGAAGCATAAAAACATATAGGCTGATGTAGAACACATATTTGTAATTGTCCGCCATCTCTGAAACTGTATTCAGTCCATAGGAAGAGCTACAAAGCAGACTAACGAGTCTGAATTAGGCTTCAAAATTCAGGAATCAAATATAATATAGAGGTAATTTCTAATGTGTAATTTTGTGATGTTATAATTCCATGTGAATACTTCTTTATTCATTAATAAAAAGCAAATCACACAAAAATTACTTTCAAAAATGTTCAAATAATTTTAAATAAATGATAGGCCTATGTGATTTTGAATGTTGTCTCAGTTAACTATGTCAGACTAAGAAGAGGCATAGTAATTTAGCATATAATAGTATAAAATATTTCTCTTGACGTGCAGATATATTACATTTATCACAAATAGTGGGAAAAGGCATCAGAATAATCATACTCTATAATGTTTCCATGGCTTAAAAACTATGAATTTAATATTCATATTCACAAATGTAATGTTTTTTTTCTTCACATGAAAAGTCATTCCAGTTTTCTTGGCTTGGTCGGCCAGTTAAAATCTCTACACAATCTTCCATTCCATTTACATCATTAGGTTCTCCTGTTGCCCAGTACCTGAACATAACAGTTTTAATTAGAAGAAATCTCTATAAACATTGTAACCATTAGGTTTCCACATATTTGATTGAAAAAAGAAAAATCAAATATACTGTAAGTCAGATCTCACTCTTTGATTACTTCAGTGTTGTCCACCCATTTCCACACTCCTTCAGTAACAGAGAGGCCAATCCATACATTCATTTGGAAATTAGACATGAATTCCTGTTGCAGCCCATATGTAAAGAAAAGGTTAGCACCCAGGTGGCCAAAATAGTTTGAAACCAATGCTATAGCTACCGTATGTTTACAGACACAGTTATCAGGTTTAATCAACTCTGGATTAGTGAAACAAAGGTTGGCCTCATTTTGCACTCTCACTCACCTGTTCCTCTGGACTATTTATGATCACAAGATAAGCTCCATTCTCACCACAGCTGTGTCTGCTCTCATTCCACGTCAACATCATAGCAGAGACACAATAAAGATGAGAGGAAAAGTTGCTCCTTCCTGTCAAGCACCCTTAAAAGAAAATATCTTTGTTAAATTATGGTGTCACAAAGCAGTTTTATGCATATACAAATACGTAATGCTGAGGTAAGACAAACTACAATATTTAAATGTAATTTAATTTGATTACAGTTAAATGACCAAGTAAATACCTACCAATTAGTAGCAGCTTTTCTAAATTCTGTACTTTTTTAATTTGGATTTGTTCACTAGCCTGCAGCTGATCTCTCTCTATAGTCAGATTGTAGTAACGTCTGTTCAGATATTCCTGATCATCAATACACCGGTCATAGTCAGTCTTTAACTGGACAGTGTCTGTTCTGTACTTGAATGCCAGAGCTATGAGACCAGCCAGCAGAATACCGAACAGCAACGCCAGGCACACAATCACCACTTTGTAGAACTTTGATGAGCCTAAATGAAAAAGAAAACATAGGCTAGTCTACATTTATAATACCATATTCATTAAATTTACTATATTGTGTAGCCTACCTGATTCCTGAGGCTCAGTCTGGTTGATTTGAGACTTTGGAATCCTGGCAGTGAATTCTTGATTGTATGTAGCCACAGATGTGCTGCTACGGTCGACTGTGTTTGCTCTGTTCATTTCTGTATCTTTCCTACTGAAACTGATTTCAGTTTAAATCCTACCTGTGTGAAATGCAGCTTGCAGTTTCAAATTTCATGGTTATTTAGTAAAGCATTTAATTAGCTGTATATGTTAACATTAAAAACATTTCAAATTGCAGAAATATGTAACAAATGTACAATAAGCAGAAATGATCAGTGATAATTGCTTAAAATTGCTTAAGTTTATCTGTCCTCTTGGTTGCTACATTACACATGTCTGCAATACTATATTAGACCAATATATAATAATTAACTGAAGCCTGATGCACAAATCAGATATACTCACTGTGTGATCCTCAGGCTGGTGTTGCAATGCTATATGCTGGACTTTCTTTATAAGACACCTAATTCTGCTATAAATTCTCTTCACTTCCTCCTCTCGGGAATAAATTAGTAACTGTGGTAACTAGGTTTTGTTTTCTTTCACACTAAACTACAACACCATTATAAAATGTTTTATTGACTGTATCCATTAATACGCAGATACCAAATTAGAAACTGTTGCTGAGTACTGGAATATAAACGGAAAGCTGTTTAAACATGTATCCTTTTAACACATTTTACATACACATTTTAGTCACAACAGTGACTACTTATTAACTGTGGTAGACCAGCAATAAGTAATCAATGAAAATATCACAATAATTACCTCATTGCCAATAAAGTGGATTTGAAATATTGATGCTTTTGATGGACATGATTAAGCTTGTTTTTGTTGTTATTAGAAAGCATAAATCATGACCTTCACAATTGTCTTGTTCAAAAACTCTTTATTTATCATTGTTTTCAACACATACATTTTACAGTAATGATCAGAAGTAAATCCATTGTTTGTGTGAAAGATTCTTTTGTGCCAAATATTATACTGACAACATTGTGTTGTCCAAAAAAAAACTCCTATGCTTTTTCTTTATTAATTAATTAAGGAGAAAGCTTTGTTTTTGGTCTTGAATTGCAATTGCAAACTGATCAGTATACATTTTGATACTCTCTAACAGCCAGCAGGTATGTGCAGACATTTGCATTCTCAAATACTGTTCTATCCCAATGTCATGCCTCTTTGTTTTTTAGAAATCAAAAATGAAATAAACATTAAAGCTTCAATAAATACATATTTTAGTTTTCTTATTGTCCTTTTATTTGTTCTCTAAGCTTTGAAAAGCACATCATTTGTTTTATTTGGCCTTCACTATACATCCTGACTAGTGAAGAAATTAATACAGCAGTCAAACTAAATGACAGAATCAATGGAAATGCTTTGCAAATGTATATATGCTTACTCATTTTAGCTATGCGCATAAAATAAGCTACTACTTGAGGGAAATAACAAATCAGGATAGATGATAAATTGTGAGAGATGATTTTGAAGGCCTTCCTTTTCTGCTGGTTCCCAACTCTGCCTCTGTCAGTTTTGTTGTGTCTGTCTTTTCTTGTCATCTCTACATTTGTTTGTTCACCTGGTCCTGGACGCTTCAGAGCATAAAGGACTGAAGCACAGCAAAACAAGATTATTGTAACTGCAATGCAAAAAAACAAAAAGAATACACGATCGGGAAAATATTCTATTCCGATGAAAATGAGCCTCACGCTGTTGGCCGCTCCTATTAACCAAGCTGCTGCTGCCGATGCAATCCTGTACTGGATGCCCTTATATCTCAGGAATGTTACTGGATGAATCACTGGTGTCAGGGTTGCCATGGTAACCAGGGTCCTGGGCCTTGTTCACAGACCACTTGGCACCCAGTATGTTTATTGGGTGAGGGGTCTGTGAACGTTTGCTAATCTAATGAATAACTGATTTGTTAAATCAAATGAAAAATGGTGTGTCTGATTGGTCCAGACGCTACACAATCCTGTACTGGATGCCCTTATATCTCAGGAATGTTACCCTCACGCTGTTGGCCGCTCCTATTAACCAAGCTGCTGCTGCCGATGCAATCCTGTACTGGATGCCCTTATATCTCAGGAATGTTACTGGATGAATCACTGCCAGGTAATGGTCAAAGCACATGCAGATCTGGAGAAGAGGTCTGACAGTCCAGCTGAGACCAATGAAAAAGACAACCAAACGATCATCTGTCACAGTGGGCTAGTTGGTAATAAAAGAGTCTATAATGCTATGGATGCAAAAAAAACAGCTCCACTATATTGATATTCAATGGAAAGACCAAGTTGGGTTTGATACTCCCATGAAGAAACACCCAGAGGGTCCAGCTATGGACTGGCGGTCCCACAATGGAGAACAGTACTAAAGTAACAAAAATGGCAAGGCTGCCAAAGTGTCCCTTGCAAATACAGACCCATATTACAGACTTGTCGAATACAGAGAGTGAATCGTTGATTTGGAAGGATGAATTGCACATGGTTATACAGAGCTGGGGGAAAAAAGAAACAAATGAGTCTAAAGCCTGCAGAAAACATGTTATATATAATAGCAAGACTGAAAGACTAAACTGAGAAATCATTGAAAAAAATTTAGTACCTGAAATGATGGCACAGCATGCAAAATGTACAGAAAAATTATTTAAAGAAGTGTTTCCAGCAGTGGAAAAAGTACCAAAAGTGCTTCATCCACCATGTTTCATCCACTTATAAGGAACTATAAATGTACCCTGCCCGCTCCCATTTTGTTTGCATATTGTCACTGTTTTGTTTACTTATGTCATTGGTGTGTGCTTATACAATTGGAAAAGAACAATTATTACTCTTGGTGATCATAATCTATACGTCTGTAAGGCATTTACTTCAACATCTTGCTCTATATTCTTTAAATTATAAGCACTTTTTTTGTCATCAACTTTTTTTGGCACAGCATGCAAAATGTACAGAAAAATTATTTAAAGAAGTGTTTCCAGCAGTGGAAAAAGTACCAAAAGTGCTTCATCCACCATGTTTCATCCACTTATAAGGAACTATAAATGTACCCTGCCCGCTCCCATTTTGTTTGCATATTGTCATTGTTTTTTAACGTATGTCATTGGTGTGTGCTTATACAATTGGAAAAGAACAATTATTACTCTTGGTGATCATAATCTATACGCCTGTAAGGCATTTACTTCAACATCTTGCTCTATATTCTTTAAATTATAAGCACTTTTTTGTCATCAACTTTTTTTATGCAAAATGTACACATCTAGTTAGTTATATGCAATTACCAAAGCCTTAAATAAATGAAAATATATGTAAATTATTATTAAAAGATGAAATTGAATTTTCTATTCTTTTTATTACATTTAAAAATTCAATAAATCACAAAAGGCCTGTTTGCTAAGGTGATTTGTAATCTATGCAAAAACAGATTATTTTAAAAGTGCATCCAATAGGTTTATCCTAAGCCTCTATTTTAATGTGAGACAGAAGGTAAGTGTTTGAACCCAGAGCAGTTTATTGACAAAGATGAGCATCCACCATGTTTCATCCACTTATAAGGAACTATAAATGTACCCTGCCCGCTCCCATTTTGTTTGCATATTGTCATTGTTTTTTAACGTATGTCATTGGTGTGTGCTTATACAATTGGAAAAGAACAATTATTACTCTTGGTGATCATAATCTATACGTCTGTAAGGCATTTACTTCAACATCTTGCTCTATATTCTTTAAATTATAAGCACTTTTTTTGTCATCAACTTTTTTTTATGTAAAATGCACACATCAAGTTAGTTATATGCAATTATCAAAACCTTAAATAAATGAAAATATATTGTAAATTATTATTAAAAGATGAAATTGAATTTTCTTCTTTTTTTTATTACATTTAAAAATTCAATAAATCACAAAAGGCCTGTTTGCTAAGGTGATTTGCAATCTATGCAAAAACTGATTATTTTAAAAGTGCATCCAATAGGTTTATCCTAAGCCTCTATTTTAATGTGAGACAGAAGATAAGTGTTTGAACCCAGAGCAGTTTATTGACAAAGATGAGTGACAATGGCAATATCCAGATAAATCCAGTAATAGTCAATGCAGTATGGTTGGATTACATGAACAGTCTTAGGGAAACTCACAAACAGTTAACAGGTGAACAACAGATGCTGGAAGAGAAACAGGGAAGAGAGGAGTCCATAGAAGCATACAGATGATTACAGGAGTGGAAGGCAGGTAATAGTAAAAGGGGAAGTAATCTTTCAGGTAAGTGATGGTATGAGTTATGCTGTAAAAGTCAAACTATAAATCTGTCCCAAGCTGACCATGGTTAACTCCAGGCCAGCTTCTTCACATGTCCTCTAGTGCTTCTGTTAACTTTAAGACTTGAATTAGTTCAATTAGTTTAACCTAATAAATGAAGTAAATGAGTTGCATTTATTTTCATTTAGAAACCTGCCATTTTAGTTTTTTGCAACACTCAGAAATGCAAGTTAATCACTCTCTCTCTATGTGACAAATGCTATAAAATTTCCTCTTAAAATGAAAATAAGGGTTACAGAAGCAACAAAAAGTACCTCATTCATATGTTCATCAGAAACTATAAATGATCCGGTATACACTCATCTTGTGTTTGAGTCATCCACCATGTTTCATCCACTTATAAGGAACTATAAATGTACCCTGCCCGCTCCCATTTTGTTTGCATATTGTCATTGTTTTTTAACGTATGTCATTGGTGTGTGCTTATACAATTGGAAAAGAACAATTATTACTCTTGGTGATCATAATCTATACGTCTGTAAGGCATTTACTTCAACATCTTGCTCTATATTCTTTAAATTATAAGCACTTTTTTTGTCATCAACTTTTTTTTATGTAAAATGCACACATCAAGTTAGTTATATGCAATTATCAAAACCTTAAATAAATGAAAATATATTGTAAATTATTATTAAAAGATGAAATTGAATTTTCTATTCTTTTTATTACATTTAAAAATTCAATAAATCACAAAAGGCCTGTTTGCTAAGGTGATTTGTAATCTATGCAAAAACAGATTATTTTAAAAGTGCATCCAATAGGTTTATCCTAAGCCTCTATTTTAATGTGAGACAGAAGATAAGTGTTTGAACCCAGAGCAGTTTATTGACAAAGATGAGTGACAATGGCAATATCCAGATAAATCCAGCAATGATGTGAACATGAGTTCTGGATTACATGAACAGTCTTAGGGAAACTCACAAACAGTTAACAGGTGAACAACAGATGCTGGAAGAGAAACAGGGAAGAGAGGAGTCCATAGAAGCATACAGATTATTACAGGAGTGGAAGGCAGGTAATAGTAAAAGGGGAAGTAATCTTTCAGGTAAGTGATGGTATGAGTTATGCTGTAAAAGTCAAACTATAAATCTGTCCCAAGCTGACCATGGTTAACTCCAGGCCAGCTTCTTCACATGTCCTCTAGTGCTTCTGTTAACTTTAAGACTTGAATTAGTTCAATTAGTTTAACCTAATAAATGAAGTAAATGAGTTGCATTTATTTTCATTTAGAAACCTGCCATTTTAGTTTTTTGCAACACTCAGAAATGCAAGTTAATCACTCTCTCTCTATGTGACAAATGCTATAAAATTTCCTCTTAAAATGAAAATAAGGGTTACAGAAGCAACAAAAAGTACCTCATTCATATGTTCATCAGAAACTATAAATGATCCGGTATACACTCATCTTGTGTTTGAGGACTGTTCCTAGTTTTAGCTCATGTCATTAATGTGTGTTTATGAGTGTTAATATCT
>NW_015652266.1:129461-132546 GCF_001515625.1 Sinocyclocheilus rhinocerous | reverse complement strand
ACTTGAATTAGTTCAATTAGTTTGGCCTAATAAAAGAAGTAAATGAGTTGCATTTATTTTCATTTAGAAACCTGCCATTTTAGTTTTTTGCAACACTCAGAAATGCAAGTTAATCACTCTCTCTCTATGTGACAAATGCTATAAAATTTCCTCTTAAAATGAAAATAAGGGTTACAGAAGCAACAAAAAGTACCTCATTCATATGTTCATCAGAAACTATAAATGATCCGGTATACACTCATCTTGTGTTTGAGAACTGTTCCTAGTTTTAGCTCATGTCATTAATGTGTGTTTATGAGTGTTAATATCTCAACAGTATATGAAATGGTCCAAACAAATGTTGGTGCAGTATTTTAATAGAAAATTCTGACCTTGTTGAATGTAATTGTAGACAGGCATGTTTTAACTACAACTTTCAGTAGCAATAGTGTTTTGCATGGTTTTGCCAGGTGTTTTTATGAACATCTAAAAGCAACATGTCATAAGGTCACTGTAAAATAAAATGCTAAGATTTGCAAAGCAGCCTCACTGATTCAATGAGAGAGAGAAAAAAAAACATTATTTGCTTGCCTTTGTGGCAGAACAGTGTACATAGTAAAATGAGGCATTAATTTCAGCTATTGGCATATTTATTGACATATATTCAGTGGTTCATTTTCCATTTTCATTTTCCATAGAAGGTTTAGTATGCACTGTTGCAATTTAAGATAATACAATAGCAGAGTGTTCACAGATATGTTTGTTTTGTAATAAGAGATAATAAAGGTATAGTTTCCAAAAACTTGCATTCTGAAACCCATTTTTAAAAGTCTGCATTTTCAATCCCCCAAAACGCTGTTTTCATGTAAATGAACATCCAAAACACATCAAAAGTTTTCAGATTTTAATTGAAAACGGTGTTGTGTAAACCCCCTAAGCTTTGAAAACCACATTATGTGTTTCAGATGGCCTTCACTATACACCCTGATTAGTGGTGAAATTAATACAGTAATCATAGTGATGGACAGAACAGGTGGGAAAACTTACATAAAAATATGTCTTTGCTGATTATATAAGCTATGCACATGAAATAAGCTACTTGAGGGAAATAACAAATCAGGATGGTTCTGGCCTCTATTCGATCCTCTATATTGTAAGCTGCTGTGTGAACAAGACATTTTGAGACTCACACCTATAAGTAAATGCATTTGTCAATCCCAAATACTGACAGTGTGAATGTAGCCATAGATTGTGTTTGTCACTCCCCCAAATAACAGAACTTTGTGTGAATGCAGCTGTATTAAGGACTCAAGGACTGACAACCGTATTATGATGCTGTGTGAATGCAGCCAATGTGTGCTTGTTCAGAGGCTGCAATGAATGAAACTGATGTTACGTTTACACTGTCCGATTTTGGGATTGACAACCACATATACTTACAGGTGTGAGTCTCGAAATATCCCGTTCACACAGCAGCTTACAGTAGCATCTCGATTACTGTCAAACCCATATTCTTTTACCAGTAACCAACAGCAATATTGACCATAGTGAAAAGTCTTATCACTTTTGACACGAGTTCATTTGTCAAATCTTCATTAACCAACTGCAGCTTTTATATTTGGATGGAGAGTGGAGCATTTTGCACATAGAACACAAAAATCGTGGGGGCAGTTGTGGCCTAATGGTTAGAGAGTCGGACTTGTAACCCAAAGGTCTCAGGTTTGAGTCTCGGTACCAGCAGGGATTGTAGGTTCGGGGAGTAAATGTACAGTGCTCTCTACCACCCTCAATACCACGATTGAGGTGAGACCCAACCCCCAACTGCTCCCCGGTTGACACAGCAAAAATGTCTGCCCACTGCTCCAGGTGTGTGTGTGTGTGTTTTCACTACTTACTGCTGTGTGTGTGCACTTGGATGGGTTAAATGCAGAGCACAAATTCCGAGTATGGGACACCGTCACTCACTCACTCAAAACTGATGGGAGTGGTTATATTATAAGTTGTAATATTTGCTGTAAGTTATCAAAACCACACATGAAAACCCACAACACACAAGTTTGTGCAGTGCAGAACATATACGCATTATAACGTGATAGGCAACTAGTTTGGTTATATAATGCGGTTACCACTCCCATAAATAAGCGTACTGTGTGTAAACACAACTGAATTAAGGACAAATACAGAACTGACAACCGTATTCTGCTGTTGTGTGAACATGCCCTGAAGCTCCTGGACATTCTCAGGACATCTTCAATTTGTCACCATTATCTGGATCAGTTGTGATTTAATTCCGCTGCGTGACAACATGACCAAGACAGGATTCGTCCTGGGGCAAAAATGTCAAGTAACAGTTTTAGTAACTTGAAAATCACATTCTTTAAATAACTATAAACATCGGTCGAGAAGGATTTTCTATAAAGTGTATATAGAACTATGAAAATCAGACTACAAAAGCACCACATCAACCATGTTACGTCTGTTCATCTGGATCTGTGCTTACTCATATTGTGTTTGCATAGTGTTGTACCTGTTGTTTTAGTTCATTTCATTTATGTGTGTCCAGCATATTTATGAGCTGGTTCAAACAAATCTTATAATAATGCTTATATTTGAATAGAACATGGTGTGCTGTATTAAAAATGCTTGCACTCTAGTTTTGTTGATGGTTTTTGAAGACAGACACTGGACCTCATTCAGCGTGCAAATTTATTTCTGCATAAAAAAAAATTAAATAAAATAAAAAAAAAAAAAAAAAATTTCACACAAAAGGTTTTCAATTACAATTACATTTAAATCAAATTTATGAAGAAAAAAATTAATCTTTTTACTTCTAGTGAAAGCATGCATTACTTCTAGTGGCCTGAAAACATGTTCAGACAAATATTTGAGTATTTTACAAAAACAATGAACAGCTAAAAAAAAAAAGTTTGCATTCTGTTGACATTTAAAAAGCCATTTATTTCCAAACTTTCAAAAACTCTAACAATTTACAGTTGTCTGTGTTAAATGCTATATGAATCAATAACAAAGTGATTAAGCTTATCTTCAATTTGCAACAACAAGGGTAAACTTTTGTTGTCAAAACACTGGATAATTTTAATTTATA
>NW_015652266.1:126659-129441 GCF_001515625.1 Sinocyclocheilus rhinocerous | reverse complement strand
ATAAAACTATATGTTACATATACAAAATTGTATATTATTGTATAATTACCAAAGAACATATAATGATTCAGTTTACATCACCTTCATAAATTGAATAAAAACAGAAAAAAGCAAAAACACAATGACGCACATTCTTTATTCATCATTTTGTAGATGTAAAGTTTAAAAGATCGTTGAATTTTATGGAAAAAAAGTAAAATCGCCAAATTGTTCCAAGCAAAGTGACTTGAACGCTCCTGACGTCGTTATTACGACTTGTCAACTCGTAAGTACGAACGTCAAAAAAAATTAATCTTTTTACTTCTAGTGAAAGCATGCATTACTTCTAGTGGCCTGAAAACATGTTCAGACAAATATTTGAGTATTTTACAAAAACAATGAACAGCTAAAAAAAAAAAGTTTGCATTCTGTTGACATTTAAAAAGCCATTTATTTCCAAACTTTCAAAAACTCTAACAATTTACAGTTGTCTGTGTTAAATGCTATATGAATCAATAACAAAGTGATTAAGCTTATCTTCAATTTGCAACAACAAGGGTAAACTTTTGTTGTCAAAACACTGGATAATTTTAATTTATAAAAAAAAAATCAAACACTTCTTGACCACGTTTAGCTAAGTGGCGTCGTTATTACGACTTGTCAACTCGTAAGTACGAACGTCCCAGGAGAACTTGAATGCAGCATAAGATCCACTGAGACACCAGGGACCCACAAAGTAGGGTCTCTTTTAAGAAATGTATTAATGGCATGCAAGCACTGGCTCAAAGGGTTTCCAACCAAGGTTTCAACTTAGGACCTCCATATGCTCAGAAACGTCCCGAAACTTATAAAAACAAAAATAGCTAAGTATAGTGAACGATTACATTTTCAACATATTCTATATAAATGTTGTATAGAATTTTCACAAACCAGCCTCATGCAAATGATCGAATAAACTCACTATTGTAACGTGAGCAGGGACAAGATGGAGTGAGAATCCATATGCAAACACCATTCAATTGACAAAAGAATAAACACAGAAAATCCAGATATGAAACAGTAATAAATCCACACAAGGATACCAGGCACAGGATCACAGAGGCAGCAACAATGACCAACAACACAACTGAAACACAGGGGTATATAAACACACACAAGCTAACCAGTGCTAACAAGGGACAGGTGGAGGTGATTAGTTGTCATGGTGATTAACTAGGGTAGCTATGTAGACAAACAAGGCAGCAAGGCAGACAGGGAAGCAGGAACTGAACAAGTGAGCGCAGAATCAAAAGGAGAATACACTTCAAAACAAGAGTCCTTAACACAAGACAGGGGAACACAAAACTGGGATTGTGACAACTATTCTGTCCTAGCTAATGTCACATCTCTTATAAGAAATCTAAAATCTAATCATCTTTGAAGCTCCAATTTCTTTCATTTTGTCTTATTTTCCTTTTATTTGTTCTTTGAAAAGCACATTATGTGCTTCAGGTGGCCTTTGCTATACATCCTGACTAATGGTGAAAATAATACAGCAGTTATAGTGAAGGACAGAGTTAGTGGAACAACTTCACATAAATATACATACCTACTGATTTTAGCTATATCCATGAAGTAAATTGAAACCAGAGGGATGTAACAAATCAGAATAGATGCTAAAATATAAGAGATGATTCTGAAGGCCTTCCTTTTCTGCTGGTTCTCAACAGCTCTGCTTCTGTCAGTTTTATTGTATCTGTCTTTCTCTGTCATCTCTAAATTCTTGTGATCTCCTGGTCCTGGACGCTTCAGAGCGTGAAGGACAGAGGCACAGCTAAAGGAAGTTATTATCACTGCGATGCAAAAAACAAAAAAGAATATGTGATCTTTAAAATAGTTTACCCCACCGAAAATGAGCCTCAAGCCGTTGCCCACTGCAATTAGCCAAGCTGCTGCTACCAATGCAATCCTGTACTGGATGGCCTTATATCTCAGGAATATTACTGGATGAATCACAGCCAAATATTGTTCAATACACATGCAGATCTGGAGAAGAGGTCTAAAAGTCCAACTAAAACCAATGAGAACATTAGCTAAACGGTCACCCTCCACAGAGGGAAATCTGATAATAATTATGTATATAATGCATTGAATGCTAAAAAACAGCTCCAGTATAGTGAGGTTCAGTGGAAACACCAAGCTGGATTTAAGGTTCCCATGGAAAAACGCCCAGAGGGACCAGCAATGGATCGGCGTTCCCACAGTGAAGCACAATATTGAAGTCAAAAAAGTGGCAATAGGGCCAATATGTCCCTCACACATGCAGAACCAATCCACTGATTCATCAAATATGAACGTTGAATTGTTGATGGATGAATTGCACATTTCTGGGGAAAACAGAAATGGGTCAGTGTGTTGGCCAAATAACATTTTCATTACAGCATATCCTAGTGACATCGAATGTCTTGTGTTTTATACTGAAACCTTTAAAACCATTAGATTCAAATTTTAAAAGCATTTTATTTAATAGTAAGACTGATAGAATACATTGATTTCTGGATCCAGTTTGCAACTATTAATTTAATCCTTAAACCTGAAGTATGAATTAAAATGATTGAAAGAAATGTCATACCTGGATTAATGTTACAGCATGCAAAATATGAACTGTTTTTGATCCCAATAGCAACAAGCCAACAAAAGTGCCTCTGTTTCAAACTATGTAAAAAATCAAGCTACAATGCACCTCATCCGCAATGTTTAATCTGTCAGTAGGGAATTCTAAATGAATGTGTGCCTACTCCCATCTTGTTTCGCATATGTGCCT
>NW_015652266.1:122464-126056 GCF_001515625.1 Sinocyclocheilus rhinocerous | reverse complement strand
GAGCTGTCATATTTTTTAGGCAGTTAGTAAGTTCACATACAGTCACATATATTCAGTTCTATCTTTATTTATTTGTTTTATAGAGTTATGATACAATTTGCAATGTGGAGAAAATAAAGCAATGTATAAAGATGAATGGGATGAAAGACTGAAAAAAAGTCCAACCTGAGTGATAAGTAATCTTATTCACAATTACACACACTCTCAGGGGTTTAAAAGAAACACGCCACATTTAAAAAAAAACATGA
Source organism: Sinocyclocheilus rhinocerous (assembly GCF_001515625.1). Classification (NCBI taxonomy): domain Eukaryota; kingdom Metazoa; phylum Chordata; class Actinopteri; order Cypriniformes; family Cyprinidae; genus Sinocyclocheilus; species Sinocyclocheilus rhinocerous. Next base: position 125,808 of record NW_015652266.1, on the reverse strand, counting down.
GGAATGTAGCAAATGGACAATGTTCTCTTATGTTATACATGGTCTGACCTGATAGTATCTCCAAGAAAAGTGTCTACTCATGTTATGTTTGCATAGAATTGTCCATGTTGTTTTAGCTCATGTCATCAGTATGTTCTTAATCATAAAGTTGTTTTTCAACAGCTTATTTGTGGGATGGTCCAAACAAATTTTTGTGCAAAATTTGAATAGAAACTCACTATTTGTGATTGTAAAAACACCTGTATTCTGATGTTGATGGTTATTATAGACAGACTATTTTTTGTTTGTTTGTTTTTAGTTTTTACATATCATAAATGATCTCTTCATGGCTAGACCATTTTACAAGAACACTGTGATAAAATGGCCCATTCATTTCAAATATTGACTTTTTGGTAATATTTTAATGCAGGGGCACAGATGGAATTTTTTTTAACTGGGGGGGACCAAGCTGTCAGCAGTCCAATTTTTTTCAGTCCAGAAAAATCACCAGCTCAGTCATAGATGATAGTATATGATCACTATTACTGCTACAGGCACAACTGAGGCAGCTACCAGCTCCTCATAGGACCCCGGGGTCAGGAGTCATAGCAAGCACATACATACACACAGAGAACGTAAACGTCGGTGGCAGCACCATCGTCGTGTGTTTATTGACAACAGAACAGGATGTAGTGAGAACGTGAGTACAAAGTAATGGTGATATATAGTCGATATATTAGCAGATCGACTATAGATAGAGAGAGATGGCAGATAAAAAAAGAGGAAAATATCATAAAAACAAAACATTAAAAAGAAGGGTTACAATCAGGCAAGAGGTCGGACCCGCGTAAATATCGGAGCAGCTTTCCAGCGGTGGAGAGAAACTCAAGGAGCGGGAAGAGCTCGAATCGGACACCGAGGTTGTGCTGTTTCTTTTTGATAGGTGAGTAACGTTGATTTTGCTTTGTTTCACATAACTTATCTGTGTTGGCTTGAATATGCTTGTGTGTCATCTTCACTTGTTTCCGCGATCGTCGTTGCCATGGTTACACGTACGTGTGAGGCGAAGTTTTCAAAATAGGGACTAGTTACGGTGGCCGAGAGAGCTCAATGCGCTGCAATTTCACAAAACACATGCAAATAGAAAAGGCACCAGCAAATTAAAGCTGCAGTCCGTAAGTTTTGCCTCTCTGTCGCCATCTCTGTTTGAAAACCTGGAATTGCAGCTGTGTGCGGAATTAGTGGTCAGTTGTCATGAACCGCCCCAAACCCCCAGTGCCATCTACGTGCCAGTTTTAATAGTTCCTTACATTAAAAAAAACTCATGGGTATATTTTAATACTGTTTGTGTTTCACTTGCTTAGTTTCAATGGATTCCATCTGTTTAAATTAGACTTATCTTTTCAGGGGTTTTTTTGTGCCAAAAACTTTGTGAATTAATTGCATAGTGAAAACTAGGAATACATTTTCAAAGTACAGAAAACAAAGGTAAATGTATTTCTCAAAGCAATTGATATATCCAAACAATCACAACACACATAATAAAAACGATAGTGCTGTATTACAGAGGCAACATCATGCTATGTAATAAATGTAATCTTAATTTGTATTTGCACTTGTCACATATAAATGATGAAATTAAAATTTCAAATGCAATATTCCTTTCATTTGAAGACATTTGAAAAACAGTATTTGTTTCAGGTGGCCTTCACTGTACATTCTGACTAGAGGTGACATTAACAGAGTAACTGGGGTGACTGACAGAATCAGTGGAACAGCTTCACATATATAAGAAGGTTTACTGATATTAGATATGCGTACAAAATAAGTTACTACTAGGGGTAAATAACAAACCAGGATAGACACTAGAATATGAGAGATGATTCTGAAGGCCTTCCTTTTCTGCTGGTTCTCAACAGCTCTGCCTCTGTCAGTTTTATTGTTTCTCTCTTTCCCTGTCATCTCTACATTCTTTCGATCTCCTGGTCCTGGACGCTTCAAAGTGCGAAGAACAGAGGCACAGCAAAATGAGGTTGTTATCACTGCAATACAAAAACCCACAAAGAATATATGATCTTGAAAGTAATATATCCCATTGGAAACAAGCCTCGTGCTGTTCCCTAAAGCAGTTAGCCAAGCTGCTAATACCAATGCAATCCTGTACTGGATGCCCTTGTATCTCAGGAATGTTAGTGGATGAATCACTGCCAGATATTGTTCAATACACATGCAGATCTGGATGAGAGGTCTGAAAGTCCAGCAGAGACCTATAAGAAAGTGAAGCATGCTCTGGCCCAATCTAGAGGGATATCTGACAACAATGATGTCTACAATGCATTGAAAACAATAAAAAACCTCCAGTATAGTGATGTTCAGTGGAAACACCAAGTTTGGTTTGATGTCCCCATGGAGATGGACCCAGAGGAACCAGCAATGGACCGGTGTTCCCACAATGAAGCAAATTATTGAAGTGAAAAGAACAAAATAAGTTCCAAAATGTCCTTCACAAATGCAGTACCATTCAAATATAGATGCATTCCAGATTATAAAGGATGAATTGCACATGGTTGAACAGAGCTGGGGAAATGAAAGATGGATTGTCATAATCATTTTTTATTTTATATATAAAATATAAATAATAGTCAGAAATATCTAATATTTTAAAGGGGTCATATGATGCTGCTAAAAAGAACATTATTTTGTGTATTTGGTGTAATGAAATGTGTTTATGCGGTTTAAGGTTCAAAAAACACATTATTTTCCACATACTATACATTATTGTTTCACTTTTGCTGCTATTGAGGTGTGATATAAGTGTAATGTTAGGGACAGGTTTGGTGGTATGGGTAGGTTTAAGGGTTGGTTAAAGGGTCAACGGTGTACAGGGGTCAATTTGATTATTATAAGGGAACATGGTTCAATCTGTTTATATTATTGTTTTGATAAATAAACAAGTATGTTCTTTTAAAAAATGATTTGTTTTCCCCTGTTTATGTATGATTCAAGGAATATCCTGTTTAATGATATACTGAAGAGTAGTATACTAATCTGTTATGTCTTTAGCAAGCATTTAGCTAAACTTAACCAGCAAACCCTTTACACAAACCTTGTTACATTAGGTAAAAGTCCAATGCCCATAAAGATACTAAATGATTAGTAATCGTATATAAACATTTTCAAATGATCAACTAGATTGGCTACTGCAAAAACATGAACAAATTATTAATAAATGATAAGTTAAGATGTGTGAATAGGGTAAATTCAGGTCTTTCAGGACACTTTTTGCCATTGAGATGACTGCTCATAAAGGTATTAATGATTTGTAAACATTTATAAACATTTGCAAATGATGAATAGTTTCCACT
>NW_015652266.1:121367-122223 GCF_001515625.1 Sinocyclocheilus rhinocerous | reverse complement strand
CAACAATACTACAGCGTGAATAAAAGTTATGCCTTCTTTCTTTGTGTGAACATTTGGGCGGCGTTATGCACATCTTCCCACATAGTGACGTAGACATGTGGGGGCGTGTTAGAACGAGCCGTTTTAGGTAGGCGTGGCTGACTCTTAACTTTTATAAAGAATATCTCTTTGGATTTGAGACTTTAGTCTTTGCAACTTTACAGATCTTCTTTATGCACCAAGAGCTTGTAACACTTCAAAGAGAAAGGAAAAATTGAAATCGCATCATATGACTCCTTTAAATAGAAAGGGTAACACTTTATAATAACTTTCATTAATAAATCATTAACAAACATTATATAATGCTTAATGGATCATTAGTTAATATATATTCAAATAGTTAGAAACGTGAGATAATGTGCTTGTAAACGTTTGCTAATAAACTTATTAAACATTGGATAATGTTCAAACAAATCATTATTTAATGTAAGTTAAAATACTTGCAAATGCCATTAAACTTTCAATTCCATATGATCAAGCACTTACTGAAAATCTACAAATGATTTATAATGACGTTATAAAATGACTAAAAGCTTGTGTTAATGCACAACACTTTTGCTGCTATTGAGGTGTGATATAAGTGTAATGTTAGGGACAGGTTTGGTGGTATGGGTAGGTTTAAGGGTTGGTTAAAGGGTCAACGGTGTACAGGGGTCAATTTGATTATTATAAGGGAACATGGTTCAATCTGTTTATATTATTGTTTTGATAAATAAACAAGTATGTTCTTTTAAAAAATGATTTGTTTTCCCCTGTTTATGTATGATTCAAGGAATATCCTGTTTAATGATATACTGAAGAGTAGTATACTAATGTG
>NW_015652266.1:108267-121306 GCF_001515625.1 Sinocyclocheilus rhinocerous | reverse complement strand
ACATGAACAAATAATTAATAGATTATTTGTTAAGATGTGTAAATAGAGGTCTACACAACAAGCAAAGACCAACAAATGAAGATCATATGAACTGAAAGTTCACTGACATTTGTAAGCATTTCAATTTACATTAAATAACCATATGTTAATCATCAGGTAATGTTTAGTAAGTTCATTAGTAAACATTAACAAGAACATTATCTCATATTTCTTGCTATGTGAATATACAGTATATTAACTAATGATCTGTTGAGCATAATGTTTGTTAATGATTTATAAATTAAAGTTATTATAAAGTGTTACCGAATTAAAATTGAAATGAATATCATACCTGGCTTCATGGGACAGAAAGAAATACCCAAAAGCTATGAGCTATCAAACGTCTCATCCAATTTGTTTGGTCTATTAATAGACAACTGAATGTGTGTGTGCCCACTCCCATTTTGTTTGCATATGTTTGTCGCTGTTGTTTAGCTCATGTCATGCCCTGCATGCTTATGACTATAATTTTTGCAACAATATATTGTGGGATATAATGCATACCAATTATAATAAATGTGCTAAATGTGAATATGCTGTATATATGTCACTCATTTTATAGTAATGGTACTTTGTGAGCTGTTTTTATTTTTTTTTATCCTGCCCCAAATGACCCATAAAACTTTAGGTTGGACTATACCTTTGATGACACGCAGTCTTGGCACTAGTGATGGGAGACATTGAGACTTTTGAAACTTAAAATTGAAGCATCTGCTCTACAAAATGATTCACTGCTTCAAAGCGCTCAAATTCTGCACTCTGAGGACATCAGCTGGTTAAAGCCATGTTAAGGCTAAATGCCACAGCAAAAATGTGTTCAATGAAATTTGCTACAAAACAGCTGCAGGTGTTTTCAAGTGTGTCTATTATTTGTATTATCTTTAGCCTGTAATATTTTTAGTCTTGTATTCATTTGTAGCACTTAGTCTTTGTATCACCAAGTATGTAACACTTTTAGAAACTTTTTTTTTTTCCATTTCCACCAAACCATTACTAAATTAAAATATAAAATAAAATTGACTTGAAATACAGTATGACATAACCTGTTGGTTGGTAGAAATCACATGACTTGGTTGATTTGATACACGCTCCGAAGCACTGATTCAGCAAAAGATGCATAAAGGTTTACAAGCTTCACAAGGCAGTGCTTTGAACGCACTCCTAATTAGTTGGTAATGATCTTCAATTAACTTGTTTCCAAGTCCTCAGCAACCAGTGGTCGCTTAATCCACACATACAAAGCAGCATACCTTTGCTACTAACAAAAAAAAAGTAGAGTAACAGTTTTAGCACAAACAAAACTGGCTCATAACATTTATAACATCTTTCAAATAAAAATAAATAAAGCATCACTGTCACAAAAGTTAACACAATATATCCATAATACATACAGTATATACAGTACATGGAAACTCAAAAATATTAGAGAAAACAAAAAGTTATTAATATAGAAATATAGTCTCTTATTTTGCTTTTATGAGTTCTCTAAGCTTTGGAAAGCACACTCTATGTTTCAGATGCCCATCATTACACATCCTGACTAGTGATGAAATTAATACAACAGTCATTGTGATGGACAAAATCATTGGGAAAATATCACATGAATATAAACGCTCATTGATTTCAGCTATGCACATAAAGAAGGCTATTACTAGAGGTAAATAGCAAACCAGGATAGACACTAAAATATGAAAAATTATTCTAAATGCCTTTTTTTCTGCTTGTTCTCAACAGCTCTGCCTCTGTCAGTTTTATTGTGTCTGTCTTTCTCTGTTGTTTGAAAAAGACAGACAATTTATAGGCTGTTAACGAGAAATAGTTGTTAATAATTAAGTTTATAAAGCAAAGAAAACAATAAAGCAGCTCCAGTACAGTGATACTGATAACCAAGTTGGGTTTGATGTTCCTGTGAAGAAACACCCAGAGGAACCAATGAATTGGTGTTCCCACAGTGAAGAATAATGCTGTAATGACAACAATGAAGAGAGAGCCAACATGTCCCTGACAAAATCGAAAATGGGGGTTGAATTGTCTGTTTGCAAGGATGAATTATACATGGTTGTTCAGAGCTGAGAAAAACCGAAATTGAGTCAGTTTCATTAATTGTATGATTTGCAAAAGTATGTAAGCAAAGAGTTCAAATATACACAAAGCACTTCTGAACAATAGGAACTGATTTCTAGATAAAATCTTACAATTATTTAGCCTCTGTTAGTTGTGTGTAACGTAACCCATAAGTTTGCAGTTTATGCATTAAAAGAATTAAAGGAATGTCACACCTGGATTGATGAAACAGCATGCAAAATTAAAGTTAATATTTCATTTGATCCCAGCAGCACCAAGCCACCAAAACTGCCCTTCATCCGTTCATTAGGATCTACAAATGTGCTTGTGCTCATACATACTGTGTTTGCATAGGATTGTTCCTGTTTTTTTTTTAGCTCATGTCATGTCAATATTTGCTTATGAATGCTGATATTTGCAACAGCATATTATGAAATGTGACCAAAGCTTGATGATTTGAAAATTATAATGTGCTATCATAAACATAATTATTGTACACAGATATTTTTACAGTTCAGACAGCTTTACAGATGTTTGTAAAAGGGTGATTATTAATAAGAATTATTGTTTGAATAGGTTTCATATTTTCGCTTATTTTTATCCACGTCAGTTTGCTTATGAATGTCAATTTTAAACAGTACATTATGAAATGGTGCAAACAAATCTTATTTGCCATATTTGAATAGAAAATCATTGTGTGCTATTATAAACAAAAGTTATTATATTTTTACAGATTACCTTTCATTAGCTTTTGATATAAGTAGATGTCTCTGGAGACAACGGTGATATTTCTTTGAGTTAAGTAGAGCAGATAAGTAGTCCTCCTAGGCATAATCAACAGTGACAATGAGTGACTGAGATGTGCGTAGTACAATCCTGTACCCACAAATAAAAATAACGCTGTAGTAGTGGTAGGTAGTAATGACAAGAATGCCAAAATGTCCCTGACAAATGGCGTAGCACTTTATCATCTAATCTTTACTTTATAATCTCATCTAATGTCGGTGTTAAATTGTTGCCTTGAAAGGATGAATTACACATGGTTGTAGAGCTGAGGAAAACAGAAACGAATGAGTCTTTTAAAGGGATAGATCACCTTCAGTTGGTCCCCATTGACTTGAATAGTGTTTTTTTTTTTCATTCTATGGAAGTCAGTGGGGACCGGCAACGGAAGGTGAACTATCCCTTTAAAATGACTAAGTCTGCAGTATATGTATTTGAACTATTGAAAAAAATGCCATACCTGAATTGATGAAAGATTGTTCAAAATATACTACAGAATTGTTTTATTTGTTCATACCAGTGATGAGCCACAAAAGAGCCTGACTTTATTTAATCTGTTCATAGGGAAATATAAATGTGCCTGTGCTCACATATATTGTGTTTGCATTGTCTCTGTTTTGTTGTTGTTGTTTCTTTCATGTCATTAATGTGTCTTCATGAATGTCCATATTTGCAGCAACATATCATTCAAACAAATATTGGTGAAATATTTGAATATAAAATCATGGTGTTTTATCATAAACATGGTTATTGTACAGTGACATTTTTACAGATTGTCTTTCATGATTTTTTTTTTTTTTCCAAAAAGGCAAATGTTGTTTCTAATAATCATCATTATTCATATATGTTATAGTTTGAGAGTCAAATCATGATTTAAAGAAGAATGGGGTAAGGTGCGCACTTTCCTGTATTTATCTATTTTATGGAGTTATTTTGTGTCAGAATATAAAATCATGGTGTGTTATCATAAACATGGTTATTGTACAGTGACATTTTTACAGATTGTCTTTCATGATTTTTTTTTTTTTTTCAAAAAGGCGAATGTTGTTTCTAATAATCATCATTATTCATATATGTTATAGTTTGAGAGTCAAATCATGATTTAAAGAAGAATGGGGTAAGGTGCGCACTTTCCTGTATTTATCTATTTTATGGAGATGTAAATATTGTTCCAAAGCAACTTTGAAAATAATATAGTGTCTTAAAGTCCCAAGTGAGCAAGTCAAATGTGACATTAAGGAAAAACTCCCTAGGATGTTTAAAAAGATGCATTAGCAAAAAATCTCAGGATGAACCAAGACCAAAGCCCTCATCTTTGTTGCCATGATATTAAACAAATTCCTATAAAACATCTATCCATACAGGCATACACTAATGTTACTTGGAACAAATTTAATTCAGGCACAACAGTAGATATTAAATTATGAATTGCATATAACTTATATATTCTAACAGAGTAAGAATCCATATGCAATGCAAGTAAGGTTAAGTGCAGGTGGTGCAAGACAGACATAGTGGGGTTAATTCTACTAAAGGACAAAATATAGCCTAATGCATATGGTAATCAATTACTACATTACAAAGCATATTATATGACATTTTACTCCATTATATTTCTGATTCATGAATGAATGATTCTTGAACAAATCAGTATTTTTTATTCTTTTCAGGTAGGGGAGAGCGGGGCACAAAGTAACACTTTTTGACTTTCTCAGTGTGTGTAAATCCACATGGGGTTCAGAATATAATTTTTTTTATCCACAGTAATTTTACACTTGTCTAGTACAAATATGTCGCTTTGTTTCATGATTACAGTGTATACGTTTTTCTTTATTTACCCTCAAAAAATGGAAGTGAAATGTGACAACATGCCCTGTACTGATTGTAACATTGTAACATCTGAGGGGCACGTTGTAACATCTTAAAACGTTATCTGATCTCATGAAAAAAATATACAAGACAAACTAAAATATTTTGTTCATAAAATAAAATAATTATTTTTTTCAAATAAAATAATGGCGTTTTTTAAGAATTAAAAATAATCTGATTTTGGAGTTTGACAATGAACACATTGCAATCATGCTTGGGACGGCCCACATAAACGAGCAAAAATGCTTTACATGTCTTGAAATAATAATTTCTAAACATTAAACATTGACTGTCAGTCTTTATTCACCTGTTTCTCGTTGTTTCTCATTAAAATTTGTTGAAGTAAACAGTGTAAATTACATCGCTAATGTCATAGAATATCTGCGCAACGAGTTTAAAACTAGTTGCTGTTTTCTGCTAGTTAGCGAAGCATTAAAAAAACTATCTGATGAATAACAGATTGGAGATTAAAATAATAGCAGATTTGTCTCATTTTAAATGATTAATAAAAACAGAGATGAAAAATGTACTTAAGCCAGAATTTTAATTTTACTATGGTAAAATAAATGTTCATTGATATCTTCAAAAGATTTTTGAATTTTGGCACACTTTTTTTCTATATAATGTTGATATGGTAACTAATAAATACTGTACATTTTATTATGCTAGCATGTGTGGAAATATTCAAACCATGTATGTGTCAGACTCTGTTCCGTGTGTTGTGTGTCTCCTGCTCCCCATGTGCCTTCCCATGCCCTTATTTGATTAGTTTCCTGTTCCTCCCCTGATTAGTTTAGTTCATTTGTCCCAGGTGTTCCCCATGATGTGTCATTGCTCCCAGGTGTGTCTCGTGATCCCCTCCTCCTGCGTGTATAAATAGTGTTCCCAGCCCCTAGTTCTCTGTCCGCTGTTGAACGTCTTCCTGTGTTCGTCTCCCTTGGTTCCTTGGTGCAAATAAAGTCTTGGTAAAGTATTCTCCAGCGTCTCCTCGTTCCTCGTGTGTGTGCATCGTGACAGTATGTTACAACTAACCCCGCGTTACTTTGTGCCCTGCGCTCCCTGTCACATTGAATGGTTCATTTTGTGAATTCGACTGATCCGATTGCAGTGGGTAATGACTCAGACTCATTGTTCCAGCTCTCAAGTTAACAAATCACTGAATCATAAAACTCAAAAGTGTAAAACTGATCAAAAACATTTTATTTACTAATTTAAATTCATGATGTACTGTAACACCATTGTGATAACAAAAGGGTAAATATTTAAATATGCTAAAAACAAAGTAAAGTTCTTTTGTCAAAACTTCAATTTTATTTAAATAATTATAGTAAAATAATAGCAATAATAAAAGTACTATATAGTGTTGACAATATTATGAGATGTAGCGAATGTTATTCATTTACTCTTTCTCCTCATAGACTAAGCATAAAACACCAATCAGCAAAATACAAGTAATCAAATTACATTGTTTATCTCTAGCATGTATTCATCACACATTATAGTCTTTCAAATAATGTCAAGTCCCTTTGTTTAAAAAAAAAAAATACAACAATCTTTAATGCTCTCAGTGTGTTATTAGCGTTTTATTTGTTCTCTAAGCTTTGAAAAGCACATTATGTGTTTCAGATGGCCTTCACTATGCATCCTGATTAGTGGTGAAATTAGTACAAAAATCATAGTGATGGACATATGTATAAATGACTACTGATTTCAGCTATGAACATAAAATAAGCTACAACATTATAGGGATGTGACAAATCAGGATGTCTGTTTCTCAAGAGATCAAAGTATCTGAGTTTCTTTTATCCTTACAACACTAAAATATGAGAGATGATTCTGAAGGCCTTCCTTTTCTGCTGGTTCTCAACAGCTCTGCCTCAGTTTTATTGTGCCTGTCTTTCCCTGTCATCTCTATACTTTTGTTCCCCTGGACCTGGAAGTTTCAAGGCACGTAGGACAGAGGCACAGCAAAATGAGATTATTATTACCGCAATGCAAAAAAGCATAAAGAATATTTGATCTGGAAAAAAGTCCAGTTGAGATCAACAAAAAAGACAACCAATTGATAGTTTGGCCCTGAAACTTTGTTGGTAAGTATTATGAAGTCTATTAAGCAAAGAAAACAATACAACAGCACCAGTACAGTGATGTTCAGTGGAAACACCAAGTTTGGTTTGATGTTCCCATGGAGAAACACCCAGAGGGACCAGCAATTGATTGGTGTTCCCAAAAATAAGAACAATGCTGTAATGGTAGTAATGACAAGAGTGCCAAAATGTTCCTGGCAAATGTAGTGCCACTGTAGAACTTCATTTAACATGGAGACTGAATCGTTGCTTTGGAAGGATGAATTACACATGGTTGTACAGCGCTGGGAAACAGAAATTAATTAGGTAATCAGTTGTAATTTTTTTTCTTTTCAAGAATGTTTTTATTTGGTCCCGACAACGACAAGCCACCAAAGTCTTTGACTTTATTTCATCTGTTCATGAGGTAATGTACCTGTGTGTTTGCATAGTATTGTCTGTCACTTCCCAAATAATTAATGTCTATATCTACAACTGCATCTTATGAAATGGTACGATATTTTAATAGAAAATCATGGTACAGTACCAGACACACCTATATGACCTTGGCTATATGAATTTATGGAAGTATAATAAAAAATTTACATTTAAGGCACTGCATTGCAAAACTAAAACCTGGTTTCAAGCCTGAGTAGGGTTTCATAGCCTTGGGTAAAAAGTGCTAACCCTGCTCCTAACTACCTTTCTGGGCCTTGAACGTTTCAGTTGCGTTGCTGTCTATGCCAGGTCAGAAAGCTCTCGGATTTCATCAAAAAATATCTTACTTTGTGTTCCGAAGATGATCGAAGGTCTTACGGGTTTGGAACGACATGAGGGTGAGTAATTAATGACAGAATTTACATTTTTGGGTGAACTATCCTTTTAAGCACAGTGTTCTGAGTATTTTGCTCATTCTTTTGAGTAAGTACTTTGCGACCGTTAAAAAAATTATGTACTAGAATGAATGTTTGTAACGTAATTAGGACATTCATCATTTTGTCATTGTTTGGTTGCTTCCCTGCCATTCACAAGTCATCCCGTGGGCCTCATCAGAATCTCATCAGAACTAGTAGGTCATCTGGGAACTTACTGTTTTATGAATACTGTGAATTTGGACATACTACTCTTTTCACATACTGTTTTTTGCCTTGTAAAGTAAGTGTAAAGTAAGAGACATGAGTTTAATAGTAATGACAATTTTCTCTCAGAAAGGTGACGTAAACATGAGATTGTATCAATATTTTTCTAAATCTGTACACTTTTGGACTTCATTGGAGTTATTTTGTGAAGTCCTGTGACCACAAAGCAGAAGCAGAACCTCCTTGTATAAGAAAAGTAATATATAAATTGTTGATTCTTTCCTGAATGGGTATGAATATTAACCACTGAAAAAAAAAAAAAATTTATAGTAAAATGTACTCTAATAATCTTTGTTTCTCTCTCTCTCTTTTTCAGTATCAGTTTCTTGAACATCCTTGTATGACAGAACAGAGTCCAATGGCAAGCAATGTATGAAATCTTCAAAGTTATCCTGTGATCAAGTCATTCATTCTAAACCACTTTTGGGTGCTTGAACCCTAAAAATACAGTGCTGATCATTATCTAGTCATTTTAGTGTGTACTTAATATTGTCAAGTGTGTATAGAGCATATGAGAGCATGTGACTGCTGCAAAAGCAGAGGGGCTCTTTGGATTTGAGACTTTAGTCTTTGCAACTTTACAGATCTTGTTTATGCACCAAGAGCTTGTAACACTCCAAAGAGAAAGGAAAAATTGAAATCGCATCATATGACCCCTTTAAGGAAAATGATATGTGGTGGTGTTGGGAGGGCAAGCATGTATGTGAGTCAGAGGGATGAAAACATACTGAGAAGAAAGAATGTGTTACAGTGTGTGTCTGACGAGTGAGGAGTGGCATAAGATTTACAGAGGGAGACAAAATACATTTTGCACTGGGAGTGAATAATCTGAATGTACTTCAAATTGTGTTTAAATTGTAGTTTTTGGTGTTCATATGAAATTTCTGCAGTCTGAAGTGATAAATCATGAAGAATTCACTCCAAAGGAAAAGAACCTCCACCTCAACTTTAACTAAAGCCAACATGTGAGTAAGGATTTTGTTAGAAGAGCCTGAATTAATCTTTCAGCATGGGTCATGTTGGAAACATAAAAACAATCTCTAATTATTGTTTTAAATGAATAGCAAGCTATACTATAAACACGCAGCCTAATTAAGTTGCATTTTTTCCACATCTCTGCCTTGTTAAAAAGCTTTTAATCAAAGTGATTTTCAAATGTTTTCTTAACAGACAGGCATTTATTTTTATTGTTGACAGCTGATGCAAAGACAAGCTGGTTTGTCGGTGTCATCAATCTAATATCAGGGCCACACTACATTCTCTGTATGGGATAAATTAAACTTTATGTCTCCCTTCATTTTTTATTAATGAGACATTGTATCTCACAGTGTGATTTCATATCTCACATTGTGACTACTAATCTCACAACTGCAACTTTATTTCTCGTAATTGTGGCTTTATATCTCATGACGTAACTGTTTCTCTTATGAATTGCAAATGTTATATCTCACAATTGTGACTATTTCTCAAAATGTGACTTTATTTCATATTTAAACGATATCTCACAATGATCTTTTTTATTTTGTACTTTGAGGTACAAATATTTGCTAGTTCAAACAGTGACAGGCAGAAATATTTACCTGAATGAAGCATTAGGGTATTATAATTGAGCTTGGTTGTATTACTTTCTATTTTCCGTTGAAAATAGCTGTAATGCTTCTGCAGTATAGTTTTAAAAAGACAAAACTCAAAAGTTCCTAATCACAAGTGTAGAAATTTATGGATGTGAACTGTTTTGGTGCCCAGAGACCGGTCTTGTCACATGTTGCATTCCATTTTTAACATCCATTGTGAACTTTAACAAGACAAGTGTGTCAAGGTCTTGAATTTATTCTCAAGTCAAAGTCACATATGCATGTCTCTGTCTCTTGTTGCCCACAGGCTGACTACAGACTGATAGTCTTTACATTGATCTCCAAAGCGCAACAGTTTACCAGATGCTTAATATTCACTAAATAAATACTGAATTATGTGAGAGTTACTCTTCAATTCTTGGGTTCTGCCAATTCGGGTTAAATCTATAGCTTTTATATTAATAGGCCAGGTCTTCCACTGTTATCTGTTGAGTGATATTTGTCAAGACATGGTCAAGATATATTACAGCCAACAACATTTAAGGAAATGGATACATAATGAAAGGGTATATACATATTTACAAATATATATATATATATATATATATGTGTGTGTGTGTGTGTGTGTGTGTGTGTTTGGATAAATTTAAATTTAAAGTAGGATTCCCCTTTCTAGCCTTGTCCAGTATCTCATGGAATACATAGATCAAATGTACTAGCACAGACAACAGAGGTTATATTGATTTAGGTAATGTCTTTGAGGACGTCATGTACCAGAGCCTACCTCCCTACCTCCATATTTAGCTGTAACAGAGACCTGAATTTTTCAGGCAAGGCTTGTGTAATTCAGTATGTTTGGCCTTTTCAAGGTGCTGGGTCATTAACAATCTATGAGTTAACAAGGTACTTCTGGTCTCATTCCAGAATGTGCTAAAACCCCATATCCTAGTAATATAGAGCAGAGATATTGTGTTGTTGTTCTATCATCATGTTTATGTATGTATGTAATGGGTTGCTCTTGACTGTCCAGCATGGACTTTTCCAATATTCCCACTTTCCAAGAATAAAGACAGCGTGATAAATATCTGCACAGGAGTTGTGAATCAGATTAGTTTATTAACTTGGCACTATCTGACAAGCAACATTTCACACAGTGTCTTCAGGTCATCATACCATTCCTGCAAAAAACATTGTAAAAGAGCTATAATGATCATTACACTTATGAATGTGTGAATCTGCTGAATGTGTGAATCTGAACATACTTCTGGGAGAGATCCTGCATCAGATGATCATGTCTATATATACAATTTCCTAAATAGACCTGTGACCGATGAGTGAGAGGGATAGAGTGAGAAGGCTCAGATGATTTCTTCAGGAAAGCAAGCTGGCGGTTGTTGATTTTCATCACACTTGGTATTTCAGTTACAGGCCAGCTGGGATCAGAGATCACACTTAGGAACATACCGCTCTTCTATTAAATGAAGCGATAGTGTAAAACATTGCTCTCTAATATGCAGAGTGAGAGTCAAGGGAATCTCTCTGACTGATTTTTGAGTGTCACTTTTGCGTATCAATTATGTCTAAGAACTTCCCCAATGTCACAGAAAGCATACATTCTTCTAGCATATCTTTGTTATCTATCTGGCTCAGACACACTGTTCATATGACACCACAGAGTCTGCTTAGCTTCAACAGCAGTACCAAGGTCAGGTTCATCTAAAGTAGCCAATATTATTTCATCAGGAAGCCAAATGTGACAGGTTGACAAAATGTGCTTTGGTGTATTCTAACTGATTGTCTCATCTTGCATAACTAGTTATGCTGTGTCAACAACCCTCCTGGTAGATGTGCTAATCAACATTAACCTTTAACATTTAGTTCTATTCATTGAAATGAAGCACTGGCAACCAGTCAGTCAGCTCAATTTTGTAGCTTTCCAGCATTGGCAATAACCTTGTGAAAAAGAAGTACGCATTAGCATTCTTTTAAAAAGAGTACTTATTACTGAAGTAATATAGGCTACTTTGAAATAATATACTTAAGTGAGAATGCAATGTTTACTGACACTTAATTACATGTTATTTGTAATTCAATGAAAATCATTAAATTTATATTAAATGCAATTAGTTGAACTTAAGAGTGCTTTTTATATAATCTTGATATGTAATTACATAATTACGTCTACTGTTATTGTTTAAATGTACAAATAATTATCTTTAAATGTAATATTGAATTACATACTACAGTTAAAATTAAAATCAAGTACTTTACATGTGGTTATGTCAGGCAGCACATAAAAATAAGCACTTCTTTAAAGCATGAAAAAAAGATTATTTAATTGGAAAAGATTTAAAAAGATTTATTTTATTTAACAATTACAAAGTACACATTTTAAAGGTTATTTTATTATTCTATTATCTGTACAGTTTTTAAACAGGTGCACATTTCCACAAAAACTTTTTCACAAGGGTAAAAATGAAAAAAAAATTGACATCTAACCATGTAATTTCTTCTAGTAAATCACCACATTATGATTGAAAAAACTACTTATTTTTATCATATTTTTGAATGTAATTTTGGCAGATAGTCTTGCTCAATCACACTTTATTTTAATGTCCAATTCTCACTATTAACAAACCATTAACTACGTCTTTTGCATCAATAAACTCCTAATTTTCTGCTTATTAATAGTTAGTAAGGTAGTTGTTAAGTTTATGTATTGGGTAGGATTAAGGATGTAGAATATGGTCATGCAGAATATGTGCTTTATAATAAACAGACAATATGTTAATAATAGGCATAATAATAGGCAAGCAACTAGTGAGAATTGGTCCCTATACTAAAGTGTTACTCCTTGTTACTCGTAGATTTTTGTATAATGGTTTGTCAACCATTTCTAAAAAATATCATTATTTATTGGATAACACATTATTCAAAGATCTGTCCAGGAGAGAGCACACATGCCGGGGGCCATGTGGTTGTGGCTTTGAAATTATGGCAGCTGTGTGGAACTTTACACTAGACAAATGTCTTTCACCTCTTGCTCATGTTACAAGGACATGCTGTCACAGTGTTTGAAAAACACCCCGCTGGCGTGTTATTAATTATATGTAATGAAATGAGCGCATGTCTGAATGAAAGTCTTCAGGAAGTTGTCCTCTCTTGCTCTGTTGAGACTAAATGCCCTTTCATTAAGCTTTAAAGAATTTATGCATATGTTCAACACCAGAGAACTATTTCACAGTTTATATTTTAAGCTTACTTGGGAGCTAAATGTTGAGCCTCAGTCAGAATTTATGGCCTAGGTGAAAGGAAAAACTTATCAACAAATGCTTTTCTCCAAATTGTCATTTGAATTATGATATCATATAACCCCACTTCTTAAGAAACCCACTCTTAACCCAACTCTTTTAGAGAACTACAGACCGGTTTCCCTTCTACCTTTCATTGCAAAAACATTTGAACGAGTTGTGTTCAACCAAGTCTCTGCCTTTCTCACACAGAA
>NW_015652266.1:83492-108257 GCF_001515625.1 Sinocyclocheilus rhinocerous | reverse complement strand
AAATAAATTAATAGATCGAGAAAAAAAATGACCCAGGTGCTGAATGTAATAGTTTGAATGATTCATAAATAGATATGCCTCTTTTTAATTTTTTCCCCCCACAGACTTCCACATGCTGCTCAAATCAACACCAGGCCAGTGTGTTTGTCTCAGATGAGCAGTGTTTTCAATAGTGTGCCACCACTATTTGGAACAGCACAAGCTTTCCTATTGAGACTAGCACAACTTGAAGCTCAGTTGGTTTTGAACCTGATTAGTAATGTTGCAGCTGTAAATAATAGCAGTTATGGGAACCCCCTTGTTCCTTTAAATCTCTTACAGCCTGTTGGCATTCAAAGAGCCACATTTTTGAGCATGTACCAGCACCCAGGGGGTTTTAAAAACATGGATTCCATACCTCACATGATTAGCCACCCCTCAACATCTGTCACAGACATTAATTCAGTAATTTCCTATAAGGAGAGTGGTGCCCTTCTAGCAAAAGAGATCATTCAGGAGAAAACACTAGGTCCCATCATGAATAACACAACATTGCCACTGCAAGCATCTGAGGAAGCTCTTGTTAGATCCAGTCACAACCATCTTGGCAAACATTTCACCTTCAAACCAGACGTGGACTGTTCTCAATATCAGTCAATGATAGCCAAAGCAATGATGCCTCCTGATAGACCACAAACCGAAGAAGCAGAGCCAAAGCAACAAACAATGCTGCATTTTCCAACAGACAACCTGAACAAAGCTTTGACCAGCCTTGGCCTTTCTCTTGAGGATCTAGAATTACTCAGCCATTGCCCAGACAACCAGTTAACAACAGAGAATCTCCCCTTCATTATACAAGACATTCAACAGCGCAAAGGAACAAAGGACATTAAATATGGCCATGCTACATGGAACTCATCTGATCAAGTGGAATCATCCAGAGAGTCATCAAACGCTCATGGGGCACAGAGGAATCAAAGGATTATTAATGGTGAATGGCAAGAATCCCATTCCCATAGATCCCTCAGCCCTGAAAGATGCTGCCCATCTGAACTCATTCATGAGCACTTCTCGACCCAGTCTAAAACACTGAAAAGAATAAGACATTCATCAGGTGAGTTGTTATTACATCTACAAATGATGCATCAACAACAATGCAGCTTATCTAAAATGTTGGTTGGAAAATTGCAACATCACACCAAATTACTGCTGTATCTATCTATCTATCTATCTATCTAATGTTTTATATTACTCCATTCTCATTTATTCATACTACTTGTCTTTTGAAGTTGCAGATGCTTGAAGCCTTTTATTTATTTGAGTGTTTGTTTTTTGGAGTTGTATTTATTGTACATTTATTTCTTCAGGTTTAATGCTGTCATCCTATTTAAAATTGGTTGTTTATTATTGTTGTTGTTGTTAATAATAATTGTTTTGGGGCAAGAAATATACAGTACAGCTGTAACATTAGAAATTATTATATAATCATGGTTTCTTTTCCAGGAAAATAATCATATAATCATGGGTTTCTTTTCCAGGAAGAGGCTCAAATTCCTTCCTAAAGAGGCTGCAACATGGGCCTGCTGAGGTCACCAGGTGGAGGAGGCCTGGTTCAGTCTATTTTCCCCCTCGCTCAAAATGCAGCACAAGGCAAGAGTTTGTCTCTTTAGACTGTAATAAAGGAATACACTATACTACACAAAGACCCTTGTCTTCTTCACGCAGATCTACCACTTACAATGGCATGAAAAAAGGTCATCAACAATCTTCATTTCCAGTCAAATCTGCAAAATCTGAAGTAACCACTGAATCCATGAACATTCAGATGCCAGTAACTAAGATGACTGCAAAAACATCAGCACAGACTGTAAGTTCTGAGAGGAGTATTAGAGATACTGATGGTTTTGATGAGATTATGGTGATAACTGAACTTCATGCCCTCAAAGCAAAACTCTTCTAGAGGGTGTTTTATAAAGGTTTTTATTTTCTAGTGTGAACTGTGATCACTACCAGCATAATGATTGAAATACCACCATTAAACCATTAAAGTATCAGCTTAGTCTCAACATTGCAGCCTGAAAACAACAAGATAGGCATCTCGAATGGTTAGCACCAACAGTCCCATGATAACAAATGAACAAATGCGAAACAGTGACCTCTGGTGGTGGGAGAATCGCTAAATTTCGGAGGGGAAACACTACAGACTGTGTGCTGTAATAAAGCGAACTCCACTCTTTTAGCAAAGCAGTTCACTTTTTTCTCATCGCTCTCCCTTGTTTCCCAACAGAAGGGTGTGATTCGTGTGTCTGGAATCCCTCTTGATTACTCTGAGAGTGAACTCATCAAAATGGCATCTCCCTTTGGTCACCCTGTTGAGGTATTAATGGCAACTGAGGTTGACACAACAACCTGTCTAGAATGGAAGATGGTATGTGCTATTGTGGCCTGGTGTTTATTTTAACAAACAAATATATTATTTTCTAAACTAATTTCCAGTAAAAGTACAGCACTTTTATCAGTTTGTGTGTGTGTGTGTGTGTGTGTGTGTGTGTTCCAGGCTTTACTGATGTTTCCAACTGAATTCTCAGCCCAGGAGATGGTGAAGGTTTACTCTGCTATCCCAGTTCACATGAGGCAGCAAAGTTTAGAGCTGGTGTCCCAAATGGTTGATTTTAGTTCACCTGTGAGTTAACACACTAATGGACGGAAACAATTTTATAATTAATATTTTCTTGCATAAATACTTCATTATTTTGCTCATTTTCTCTGAGGGTTTAATGTAGCTACTTATACTTTAGGTGTCAGTGTTTCATGCTTTTGTGGGACCATCATTATCAAATGCAAGTATCACTTGTTCTGGAGCCATTTCAAATATTCAATCTTTTAAAAATAATAATAATAAAAAACAACATTTTCATAAGATTTGTCAAACTTCCATCCATTCTTTATACCTCCTAACAAGACGTCCCACTATCGTTTAGGGGCTGCTGGCGCCTTTGGACCATTTGCTGATTGTATGTAATGTTCCCAATCAGCCCTGTGCTGTTACAGGAGTGCTACGGCTGCTAAAGCCTTTTGGACAAGTTTTCAGATCTCTGGTACTTCATGGAAACAAGGTAAACTATGCTGCTGCAGAACAGTAAAAACGTTCTGCGAACAGCATATATAAAATAAGAAAAACTCAAATGCATTTGGTTGTTTGAAAAGTATGTGAAAACGTTAGAGAATTTTACTTTATTTCAATGGTCTATGTTTTCTCAGGTTTTACCTGTTTGTCTATTTGAGTCTAAAATATAAATGAATTGATGATATATTTGTTGTTTGTTTGTCTTCATAACTAGTTGGATGTAGATCAGTGCCTTGGGAACATTAGCAGCATCCAGATGATTTTAGAGATGGAATCCGCTTCTGTTGCTGTATCTGTATATGAGTGGTCTCAAAAAATTCCTTGTCTTTATCACAAGCATCATCTCTCTTTCCTCAGAGGATGTAATACACAGAAAAATACATCTGCGGTCAATTCAGCCTAATATCCTCACAGTTTTGTCCCCTTAAATGTTGTATATTTGTATTATCTTTGTAATAAAATACAATGAAACTAGGTCATAAGAAGTATTATTGTCTGTCTTTCTCCTTTTATAAAGTTCAGCAGTATCAAGCAGTAGAAATAGTAATTGTAACTACAGTCACTACAATGCCCATAGTCGAGGAAATCCTGGAAATATCAGGGAATTTGAAAAGTCTAAAAGTCATGAAAAATATAGAATCATACTTAAAAATCTAGTGATCACAATTAACTGGAAAGGTCTTGGAAAAGTCACTTGGAATGCATAAGTCAGAAATAGTAAGAACCCTGTAAATTATATTAAATTATTAAATTATATAACATGGTTGTATGATTTTAATTGTTGGATCAGTAAAAAGGTCAAGTTAGTCATGGTGACAAACCCAATCACAGTTTTAAAGAGTTAATTCACCCCCAAAAATCTAAATTAAAAATCATTTACTCACCCTCACATTTTCGTTATCAAATTAAATCACTTTTTTTCCACACGAAATTAGAATTTATGCTTTTTCCCCATACAGTGAGTGAAAACATTAGTAACAGGGGCCATCAAGCTTAAAAAATGACAAAATAGCACCATATTTATCAGGTTTGGTGTCGCTGATATCATGCATCAAGTTTAAAAATGTCTATGTACATATGCAAGTAGCCTAAGATTTGGGAGCTGTGCCAGAGGGGAATTTTCACTACTAGAAAACACACCACAGTGTACTTCACTAGGCCTTAAAAGGATCGTTCACTCAAAAATTATATTATGTCATCATTTACTCACCTCTACTCGTTCCAAAACTTTATGTGTTTCTTTCTTCTGTTGAACACAAAAGAAGCCATTCCGAAGAATGGTAACCAAACAGTTGATGGTATTGATTGATTTTATTTTTTTTCTATGCTACTATATGGAAGACAATTGTTGAACAGCACAAACGCATAGTCAAAAACGGTCGTTCCCTGACCGGGAATCGAGGACGAATATAGTACTCAAATAACGAACTCAATTTAGGCTACAACTTCGTCAATGTCGCTGATGTAAACATGCAACCTGTGACGTATAGCATTTTGCTGTTTATCGTGTATCATTTCATATTTTATTGTTTCACATATTGTAATTAACAGTCAATATATACCTACAGCCTACTGTGTTGTATCAAAGACTATTGAATACCCTATATGCCTTAAAGGGACTTTGGTTGTATTCCGTATGGAGTTACGTTTGTTTATAACATCTGGGTCATTGTTCTCTACCTTAAAATGCTGTAAATGAGTGTCTTTGTACTAATTTTTTTTTTTAATCAACTAGGTTGTTATATTAAACATTTGAGTGGGTTATATCAGATCCAAATCTGGGTTAATGACACAATTTGATAAGAGGTTACATCTCATGATGCTTTATGCAAAGCGACTTGCAGCGCATCTGTCCATTGGAAATCAAACAACCATACTTACATTTGATTTTTGCCAGTGCTTGTGCATTTCCTGTACCACCTTCAAGTACAGGCAAAGAGATGTCTTTTTCATTGTTCTCTACCTTAAAATGCTGTAAATGAGTGTCTTTGTACTAATTTTTTTTTTTAATCAACTAGGTTGTTATATTAAACATTTGAGTGGGTTATATCAGATCCAAATCTGGGTTAATGACACAATTTGATAAGAAGTTACATCTCATGATGCTTTATGCAAAGCGACTTGCAGCGCATCTGTCCATTGGAAATCAAACAACCATAGCCTACTTACATTTGATTTTTGCCAGTGCTTGTGCATTTCCTGTACCACCTTCAAGTACAGGCAAAGAGATGTCTTTTGGCGTAAAACCAAGTATTTTTTGACTGAATTTGCATGCAGGTTAATCCCTCCCAAATGTGTGATGCCTTCCAAAGAACTAAAATCACATATTAATAATATATTAACGTGTTTAAAAAGAAAGAAATTGACCCGTTTATTAAGATCTATAGATTTGTTATTATTTTAATTGTATTAATGGCTCTTTAAAATGTTACCTGAATGATGCGAATGGAAGTATCTATTTTAAAATTGAAGGGTCAATTCATCTTTGAATTCACTTTAAAATCATGCCACTGTCTCTTTAAACCTGACCATTTTGCAGTCCCGAGCTTTTGAAATACCGATGATGGCCTTCAGGAGGCGCCAGCGACATGTTTGTTTGAAAGGCCCACATGAGCACTCTGACGTAGCGTTGAAATCTAGCCAGGTAACGGTGTCGCTGCAAACAGGAAAATTACCTTTTAGTCGACTTATTTGGCGATAGGTGTGAGGGACAGAAGTGTTACAATGCCGGGTAAGTCCTCTTCACAGCTCAGGTCTTTGAAAGGAGTTATGTTTAATCTTTTTGACTCTGTAAGTGCAGTGTGCTGCTCTCACTCTTTGTTTTGTAAAATGGTAACTTAGCTAGCGCTGAATGCGTAGAGTAGCGACATATAAGTAAACTGACACATTTAGCGTGCAGTATAAAGCAAATTAAGCCGTTAAAGGCTCACTTGGCAGAGTTTGTGTGAAGCGCAGTGTACATTGAGGCCTAGTGTGTGATGCAGTCGTGTGGCTAACTCACGCATCCACCATGCTCCTTCGTTTACTTAACGAAACCCTTTCAAACTTAACTACTTCCAACAACTAGCGTCAGTTTTTGCATCGATGACATTCAAATAACGTTTAAAACGTTAGTCTGCAAGGCTAGGAAACATTTTTTTCACGTGGAAATACTGCTGTTGTTGTTATGGCTCGAGCTAACACGCATAGCTTCACAATATACGCTCACAAACGTAAAGTTAGAGCAAGTGTTTTATTTGAAGGCACGATATATCTTCCAGCAAAAAGGGGGCTGTTTTAATTGGAGGCTTTTTAAAATGGTTTATGCTATAGATAGTTTTCTCTGGAGCCATAGCCAGGCCTCATGTTACAATGAATCAAATCCATGTGGAGAAAGATGGTGTCGAGCCTGACCTCCTCTTTGTCGCATTTATGCAACACACTGATAGTTAGTAGCAGATAGTTATATAATGTTCTTTAAACCAGTGGTTCCCAACCCTGGTCCTGGAGGCTCACCAACACTGCACGTTTTGCATGTCTCCTTAATCAAACACACCTGATTCAGGTCATCAGCTCATTAGCAGAGACTCCAAGACCTGAAATTGGTGTGTCAGAGAAAGGAGACATGCAAAATGTGCAGTGTTGGGGTGCCTCCAGGACCAAGGTTGGGAACCACTGCTTTAAACCACGCGTGTTACTCACTGTGTTGTGTCGCAAGTATTAGAAGAGCTTGATAAACATGGTTGTGCCTTCATTTTGTAATATTGAGTGTGTAATTTGCTAGCAAGTTTTGTTTGTGCGCTACACAATCTTAAACAGAGAGGGACGAATAATTCTTACGGTGATAACAATGACTTAAAATTAAATGTGCGTATATTTTATGGTTTTTAAGCTTGAGTAATTCATTTAACACGTGCACATTGAGTAAAGTTTTACTGATGCATATAATCTAAACTAATTAAATTCAATGTCCCAAAAGACGTCTTTTGTTTATTAGTTTAATGTGTGTGGTAGTGGATGAGGTAATATGTACTGAGAATGGGGTCAGTATTAGTATTAATATAGCATTTTATACCTCCAGAACCTGCTGATATTAACAGTCCAGAGGTAGCAAAGACACCAGGAGGCGGCAGCGGATCAGGGAAGGATGAGAATGTTGTGAATGGACACAAGGAGGGGGACGCCAACCCCTTCGCAGAGTACATGTGGATGGAGAACGAGGAGGAGTACAATAGACAGGTCAGTGTGAACCTGCTGAACGTATATATGTCTGCTGTATGTGTACTTCTAAATAGGATTCACAAGATCGGTTAAAGTTATTACAGGAAATTCACACAAAAATTGCCATTTACTCAACCTTGTGTCATTGCAAACCTTTGTGACTTTCTTCCATAAAACCATTTTAATTTGAATGTATGGTTGTCAAACATTCACATGCAGTCAGTGCGGCAGAATTTTTACAGAGAGATATTCTAATCTCTTTTCCATCGCACTGTGAATAAATCTGGCCAACCAATAAGATTCATACTTTTGGTGAAAATAAAAACCTGATTGGCTGGTAAAAAAAACAACAACATGTAAATGCTATTGTGACACAATGCAGTGTCCTTAGTAACTGGGATAACCAGGGTATTTCTGCTTTTCTATAAGCACCACCTACTGTCAAGAGAGTAGGCTTACATTTTCATTCAACCTGTATGCTGTTATTTACGCATTGGTCTGAACAGGCAAATCGCATGCAAAAAATCGACCTGAATTTGTAAACGGGCATTTAGGCTGGATGTTAGAGGTTCCATTTCCATGCAAGTGAAGTGGATGGTGATTTATGTGTGGCAAAAGTCATTCACTTTTAATCTTTCCTTGTGCTGTAGTTCTCAAATCTCATTTGCAGTCATGTTTTTCAACTGGCCATGTTGTGGTTGGTCTTGTTACTTAAGAACCAATAGTGTTTTGTGTCAATGTCATCAAACCTGGCTTAATGTGATAAAAGACAGCTTTTTCTTTATTGAACACATGCATGAGTGAGATTTGTGAACTATAGTGGAGGGGATGGTTTTTAAGTGAATAAGGCTATTGCAATATAGTGCACAAGTTATATGAAATACTTTAGGCTGCTTTTTGTTCATTTATTTTTATTTTAGTGATGGACCAATATTTTTATTTATTTTTAAATGATCAATACTGATTATTCGTATATGTCTGAGAAATCATATCATTTATGATTTGTTTCCTGTCTTGGGGTTTTGTTGTAATGCAAACCACTATTTATTGCTGTATATTAACACAAATTGTTTGTCTGAGATGAGAGACTGAGAGCAAGCATCTTTGAGCGAGACAGTCTATCACTGCGTACCGTCTGACTGCTGCAACCGACGTTACATCAAGTCTCAAGTTACATAGTCTGACTTCTCACATTTGCAGTTTAATTTGTTTTTTTCCACCATTTGCAGTGTGTTTGTTCTCCCCATCTCTTAACTGTACAGCAAGTCAGAAGAATTACCGTAATGACTCTTGAAAAGTGGCACCTTAAAGTGCATACACATTTTAGATTTATATTCTTAAAACAAACCAGCATAATCAGCTGAACTACAACATGTCTAGTATGAATCCATACAGTAGCCAATGACTGCTAAATTTTGATGGATCGGACATCTTGCTGCAGGTGGAGGAGGAACTCTTGGAGCAGGAGTTTCTTGAACGCTGTTTCCAGGAGATGTTGGAGGAGGAGGATCAGGATTGGTTCATTCCTGCCAGAGACCTTCCCCCTGGAGTAGGGCAGATCCAACAGCAGTTAAGCGGGCTGTCAGTCAGTGACGGAAATGCCGAAGACATCGCAGTAAGTATTACAGTGTAATGGTTTGATGCTTGATTTACAGGTATTTAAGCTAAACGAATCTCACATCATTCCTGAAAGGAAACCACTTTGTAGACCTCAGATGAACTTTGGTGACATTTTAATGTTCTAATATGTACTTCATCTTTTTTCTTCCACAGCGCAAGAGCAGTTTGAACCCAGAGGCCAAGGAGTTTGTTCCAGGCGTGAAATACTAGAGACCCTCCAGTTAGGGGCTCCTTTATAGAGACTTTATGTGACCGCTGGTGGCCAGGGGTCACCCTCACACATACTTCAATCATCCTGGGGTTGTGTGGGGCTTGATGGGGTGGGGCTTGTGGGTGGGGGGGTACTGGATGCTCTTCTATAAGCTTTTTATTTCCGTCTGTCTCCATGTATAATGTGGGCGGGTTACTCAGTGTAATGTTCCTATTGGACCGCTGCAGATTGCGACTAGTTCTCCTGGAAGATCTTTGTATTAATCTCAGAGGAACAGTTATGTGATTTCCACTATTGTGATAGTGACTAGCAGTTTGCCCCCGTGTCATTGCCATTTTCTTTTTTCCTGTCTTCTGTTTTATTTTCTTCAAAAGGAAGCTTGGCGGGGAGGTGCGTGTCATAAGAGTGGGAAGGGAAAGGGCTGGGACAAAGGAAACCTGACATTACAAGGACCATTGATGGGTGGACCATTCTATGATGGACAGAACTGGTGGCAGCTGACAACTTTTGAGGGATTTTCACAGAAACATTTTTTCCGGTTGCTTTTCTCCTTCCTCCATTGAAGTTCTGTCACAGTGTGCAACATGCATTAACAAAAATGGAAAAAAAATCAAATAAAACAAGCAGGTTCCCTCTTGGACATGTTGTTCTGTCCCATGATGTCTTGTGTTTGTGCATTCAAAGTACTGTAAGTTCAATCTCAGTCCTGACCATTCTCAAGCAGTCTTTTGGCTGGTATCAGGGGAGATTAGACCAGTGAGATTTTAGTGCTTCAAGCAAACTGGACTGGTCATTGGAGTTTTGGGTAGGCCTGCAGAGGATTAAATGCATCAAATGGTGAGCTGTGTAATTACTTCAATAATGTAAAATTATAAAAATTTAAAAAAGCATAGTTCAGCTGCTACAAAATGGGTTCTTTTCCAAATAATTTAATGTTTATTTTCTGATATCTGAATGTCACACCATTGTTCTTAAATGAATAGTTACCCAAAAATGAAATTTGCTTGAATTTACTCATCCTCAGGTTATCCAAGATGTAGATTAGCATTACATCACTTGCTCACCAATGCATCCTCTACAGTGAATGGGTGCCGTCAGAATGAGAGTCCAAACAGCTGATAAAAACACTATAATCCACAAGTAATCCACACAACTCTAGTCCATCAGCTAATGTCTTGTGAAGTGAAAACCTGCATGTTTATAAGGCATTTTAACTTTAAACCGTCACATCTGGCCAAAATACAAGCCCAAAACAACTTTCTTCCAGTGAGAAAGTCCATCCCCTTTTGTTCTCTTACATTAAAATCAACCAACATATTTGTGGGAACTGTTTTGGCCTGTTTTAGCTTGTAAACGGTGCATGATCTGTGCATATTTCTCTCTTGATTCAGACAAAATGACTTTTTAACTGGTGAAAGCAATGTTATAGATCGAGGACTCCTATTTTAGCCATAAACAACAGTTTGAAGTTACCCTGATGGATTTGTTTATTACAAACATGCAGCTTTTCACTTCACAATACGTTAATTAATAAGCTGGAGTCTTGTGGATTGTTTTTATCAGCTTTGTGGACTCATTCTGACGGCACCCATTCACTGCAGAGGATCCATTAGTGAGCAAGTAATATAATACTACATTTCTCCAAATTTATTCTGATGAAGAAAATACTCCTCTACATCTTGGATGGCCTGAGGCTGTTAATTTTCAGCAAATTTTGATTTTAGAGTGAACTATTCCCTTAATTGACAGATACAGTATATTGTAAATTGTCAGCAGTACCTGTTCTTGTTTAATGCATTGAAATGAGGGGTTTTCCCTGTGTCTGTGGTCTCATGGTTACTCCATTGACTGGACAGCCTAAACAGCAGTACAAAGCCACTCGGATAGCAAATTTTTATTGTATGATTGTTTCAATCTATTCTGTATTTGCCTAGAGCACTATTTGGATTACCCAGGTGCAGACAGATACAACATGTATTGCTTAATCAGACACTTAAGACAGAAACACATGTCATAGTGAAACTGCTCCACCTTTTGGAAAAAGGGATTGTATTATTTCTGCTTATAAGGGCAAATAATTTTTCATATTAACACTCCAGATTTTTTTGATTCATGGATGTTTTATTCATTTTTATTATTATTATTATTGAATTGTAAAGTGTTGCACCAGTTTCTTTTTGCCCATTTTGTTTTTATCCTTTAAGCTGCTTATATTGTGTTGATAAAATTATTTAACATAAGGTAATTTACCATGATTTTTCAAAGATACCCTGTCCCATAGGTAATGTTCTGATACTTTCCACACTGTTTATAGACGTATGCAGATCTTATATATTACCATATTAACTGTCTTTGCATTATTTATTTTTTTGTTCAGCATTCCCTTACAGCTCGCAGGTGTACAGTATAAGTTTGGCCGTAGATCTGTGGAGCAGAGGATATGAATAGCAACGCAGATGAAGTGAGGACCAATAGTCTGGACACACCACTGTGGCTATTTCTTGCTGAATACTTTGACATTCAACAATTGAATAATGTCAGAGGATGATGACAGGTTAGATATACTTAATCCTTCATTAAGTAATAGTGTGAAAGATGTGTTTATGTGAATGACTGTTTGTAGACTTACTCACTATAACACCCATAAGATAATACTGTATCTGTCTGTGAAGCTGCATGAGTTTATGTCTGTGTGTGCCAGTCTGTGCATGTACAATACTTCTGAAATGAGGTTTGGAGACTATACAAAAATTTTCAACTAGCTCTGTGTGTGCTTAAGGAGGGTCTCCAAAGAAAAGTACTACATTTGAAACGCTTTGTTAAACGTTAAATTGCAATATATTATGTCACCATAATTGTTCATATCTGAGTTGTAACCTTATGTTCACATAAATTCAGTTTTTGAGAAGTTGCTAATCATTAGTGGGGTACAATGGGGGTAAAAGCCCTCTAAAGGATTTTGTTTTAAAAATATATTCAATGGAATATACATTTTTATTAAAAATGGTGCACATATAAAAAGATTTAAATGGGATTTTACCCAAAGTGTAAGGCAAAAAAGGCACCCCAGAGGAGAATATATTGTATGATATAGCAAAAATTAATCACTATATGAAAATACTGTCAGGATTTTGTTAATAAATAGAGTATATACTCAAAACAACCAGTTCAGCAAATAGTGCACAGTTTTTTAATAACTTTGGAATTACAAGGCTTCTTAAAAACTGCTATTTTATTTTTGCTTGATTAATCGTGAAGTTTATTTCCTCAAAAATATAGAAAACAATTTATTGCTGTTTCACAGCCCTCAGCTGCTCTGATATATGTAGTTTAAATATGGGCATATGATTCTAATTAGTGATTTAAAACGAAATCATATTTTGATCTTAATTAGGGTGACCATATTTTAGTTTTCCAAAAAGAGGACAGTGGGTGCGTGCGGGGTGGGGGGCTGGGGGGTGGTTGGTTAAAGTAGTGCCCAAAGTAGCACAATGACCATATCCCAAATATCAAAACTCAAAATATCATGTAATTTCCATACCTAAAATACATATTTTACAGTCACTGTTATGCATATTGGTCATAAACACAGCTTTAAAAGCTTCCTACCAGTGGCCCTCCTTCACAAAACTTAACATCTAGCACAGTTTTATCATAGGTAGAATGCAAAATGTTTCAATACAAGCATTTCAGTCAAATGTAATTTATGCAACATTTCAAACTTTTAACCCATAGGGGAAAATCAAGAGTTTAAAAGTAGCCCAATTCCATGGGAAAAAAACAAAAACCTGCATCCAACACGAGCAGCAGGAGTCAGATTTGATTGATCACGGGTTGAGAGGAGAGATGGCTGACAGACCATGCTGGAGGATTTGCTGCTCAACAGATCCTGAGCTTATTAACAAATATCTGATCTTCCTTTACACAGATCGTGAAAGTGAACAGCGAGCGCTCATTTAAAGGAGATTTAAATACTCTGCATATTGATAGCGGCTCCCTGATGCGCGAAAATTATATGCAATATTAGAATGTTTGCGGGAGCAGTTCTCCTCTTCTTCTTCTTAGGCCCGTTGCTCCTTCCTTGAGCATATGCCATCGACGACTGCCCTCCAGCGTTGTCTGTTCTGTGCTACCATCGCCAGCTGCCCTCGTTGCACCAAATTCTGTGACCCACCGAATTATGTGACCATAGAAGGCACTGTATTGAGCTAATCCAACCTACTCCTAAACCAAATCCTAAACCTACCCTCACTACAGCGCCTGCTAGGTCACAGATTTCGGTGGAACACCGAACGCATTTTTTAGGTTCAAAAAGAAGACATGTCCGGGACGTATGGTCACCATATCTTAATATGTTTGTTTATACTTAATGTCCAACTGTAGAGACCTGGATAACCATTTTTTATATAGTTGGCCATGAGATAAATTTATTTGAGTGCCATTGTTATCCAGTTTGATTTTTATTTATATATTGATTAGGCCAAACTGAGCCATAAATGTAGAGGAAATAAGAAAACCATTCAAATGTATAATTCAGACATAAATCAAGTGAATATTTATTGCACTAAATCAAACAATGGCTGTTTTTTTAAGAGGTGGAGTCTAAGTGTACACTTACACTAACTCATGTTAAAGGCTTGGTAATATGTGTTAACAGTTAAAGGAGGTCACACATTGTGCTGTGAATGATAAACTGTTAAAGCACTTTTTCGAGCTGTCAGAGATTAAGCAAGCAGACATGGACACTCACGGGAAACAAGGTGAAGTTTACCTGCAACATCAGAAACATGGCGAGGTAAGATTAGAATGTTGTCATTTATTTTCTGGTATTGAGACGGGCAGATGTTTTTGTGTTTGTCAACCTCAAGTCTAAAACTACAAAATGGTCGTAGCTGATCTAAATAAAACAGTTTTATTAAAATAGTTCAGAGTTTACAATGATGTTACACTTAGTATTGATATTATAGTTTGTAGCATTCAGAAACATTGGAAAAACAAAGTAGGGTAGTCATATAAAAATATATGATTTTAAGCCTGATGGTATTTGCTTGTACTTTTTAAATATAGCTCACCATGCCCCTGTGTTTTGGCATGAACTCTCTGGTGTAAGTTTATTTTCTGGTATGAGATAGCTGGAACGGGACTAACAAGTTTCTACAAGTTGAAACTTGGTGTGCGCATCTCTGTCTTGCGTTTAGAATTACAGCACATTCCACTGACAAAAACACGCCCTCATGAAAGTGCACTTCACATACTAGATTCAGGCCATGCCTTACACACACACACAATACATGTGAGGTAAATGAGGGATTGGCAAGAGGGAGTAATTGCATCCATATCTCCAACGTGACGTGCTTTTTAAGAACTTTTTAATGCTAATATTTAGCAATCCAGAGGTGTGTTCATTACCTGAAGCACAAATTCCACCTGATGGATCCATCAGTCTGACTAGATCTTATCAAATGTTATAAATCTAACTGTCATTGTATTGCAGAAATGGATGAAGGAAAATAATACAAGTAATAATTTTCTATTTGTTTTTAACAGAAGTGGAAGCGATATTGGTTGGCCCTTCATCCGGCTAGTCGGCATGGCGTGGCACGGTTAGAATTATCAGAAGCCGTTCATGAACGGTCAACTGTGGTGGTCAGACGACATCCAGAGAGGAAAGTTGTACGTCTGGCCGACTGTGTGAGTGTCGTCAAGCTGCCGCCTCATGCAGAGGCTTGTCCAGGGGAAAACATGGCTGCTTTCTGTGTGGAGATGGAGGACAGGAGGCTTGTGTTTGCAGCAGAGAAAGAAAGCTGTGGAGAATGGGTGGACATAATATGTAACAATGCCTTTCAGGTGAGGGTTTGGATTTTTCAGATATATTGTTATTACACACTACCATTCAAAGGTTTGGGGTCAGATTTTTTTTCAAAGAAAATACTTTTATTCAGCAAGGATGCACTATACAAAAGAGTCAACATAAGTAAAGGTACTTCTGATGTTACACGAGATATCTATTTTAAATAAATGTTGTTCTTTTGAATTTTCTATTCATTAAAGAATCGTGAAAAGATCACAGTTCCCACAAAAAAAAAAAAAAACACCAAATCAGCATATTACAATGATTTCTGAAGGGTCATGTGACACTGAAGACTGGAGTAATGATTGCAAAAATTCAGCTTTGCCATTACAGGAAACATTTTTTAAAAATATATTTAAATTTAAAAGCTTTTAGTACTGTATTTTTACAGTTTTTACAAATTAAATAAATGTAGCCTTGGTGAGCATAAAACAGACTTCTTTAAAAAACTTTTTTTTTTTAATCTTAGGGACCCCGAACAGTAGTGTATGAAAAAAAAAAGTTCAAGAATCTAATAAAATGAAAAATGCAGATCATTCCAGCCACATAACTGGTTATGTAATGTACTGAAGCCTTTACTCCACTCCCTGCTTGTGTTTCTCAATTGTATTCATCATTTCACAGAAACACACTAAAAGTGTGCCACATCCGGTACCTCTTATGGAGGACAATCAGATCTACATGTCCAGAGAACAATGTGAGTACAAACAAAGGTCAAATGTATCATTCACGCTGTCATGTTCCTGAAAGGCCAGTCCCACCACTTCCTACAGTATGTCATTGCTGTATAAAGAGTGGGTTTTTTTAAAACAAGACAGCAGACAACTCTAAACCACCTTCATGCAGATCTGGTTTAAAACAAAAATATATGGTATAACCTTTGACCTCCGAATCACAGCTTATGTTTAATTTTGAGCTCAATGTCTCTTTCATTTTAGTGTGCGATTTTAAAGTGGTTGTACTGCAGAACGAGGCTTCAGTTCGATGTGGTCTGAAAGGACAGTACTGGCTACAAGCTGGTGAGGACATGCTAGTTCTTCAAGATCTGGAGACCAGGAGGACTGTAATGGAGTGGCCATATAAGCTGCTGCGCCGCTATGGGCGAGATAAGGTCAGCAGAAAAATACTTAATGTACATAACAGAAATAAGATTAAACAAATTTATTTAAATAAAATACAATCAGATGTGATGCTGCTTTTTTTTTTTTTTTAGAGGAAATTATAAGGTAACTTCATAATTTTAAGAATAATTACCATAAAGGTACATGTATATTCTTGTTGAATATTATTAACTAAAATAAATTATTTGTTAATTACTTTAAAGCGTTATAATTATACACTACCAGGCAAGAGCTTGGGGTCAGTAAGATGTTTAAGTTGATAAGACTTTTATTCCATAAGGGCTCAACTGATCAAAAGTGACAGTAAAGGCATTTGCAATGTTATAAAAAAAAATATTTCAAATTAATGCTGATCTTTTGAACTTTATATTCATCAAAGAATCATGAAAAAAAATCACTGTTTTTACAAAAAATATTAAGCTGCACTACTGTTTTCAACATTGATAATAATAAGAAATGTTTCTTGAGCACCAAATCAGCATATTAGAATGATTTCTGAAGGATCATGTGACACTGAAGACAGGCGTAATGATGCTGAAAATTCAGCTTTGCCATCACAGGAATAAATAACATTTTTAAATATATTAAAATTGAAAACAGCTGTTATAAATTGTAATAATATTTCACAAAATTACAGTTTTACTGTATTTTTGATCAAATAAATGCAGCCTTTGTGACAAGAAAAGACTTTGTTCAAAAACATTAAAAACCAACCCAAACTTTTGAACACTGTCTCTCAAAAATAATTTTAAAAAAACTACATTTTACAAAATTTTACAGTAAAATTACATATATTATGGTAAACTCTTTTTTTCCAATATAAGGTCACTAGTTAACATGTTAAATGAGTGCTTACAAATATTTTTGACTTTCTCTCTGTTCCTTTCTAGATGCTGTTTTCTATAGAAGCAGGCAGGCGCAGCGAATCGGGCCCTGGAACCTTTGACTTTGAGACCAGACAGAGTGACGAGATCCTTCGCCTTACTGAGTCGGCTATTCGCTTACAGAAGAGCCTTGCCGTTACTGGAGACAGGCACTCGCCACATTCTCCACGTTCTCGTTCTCCTCGCTCACCCCTTCCAAGACGCCCTGATAGTTTTACTTTGCTTGATACGGAGGGCAGCAACAGCCCTCAGCCTTCAGACACAAAACTGCCCTTGAACCCTAATCCAGCAGATGTCCTTGGCCCAAATATATATGCTGTACATACAAAACCTGCAAGTCCTATTGGCTTAACCGAACCTGCGTATGCAAACCCTGCAGATTCCATTTGCTCCTTAAAAAGCACACACTCAGATCCTGGTGGCGGTATTAGCTTGATTGAGCCTGTGTATTCAAATCCTGCGATTTTAATAGGCAGACATGAACCTGTGTATGCAGATATAAAGACAGATCCTCTCCCATCTCATCATTGGGATGAATCAGAACCAGTGTATTCTGATCCTGCAGATGTCATCCGCCCGAAACTTAACAATTGTGTCTATGCCAACCCTACTGACACGATGGACTGCCGGCCTGTCAAGACAACGCCAAACAATGACAAGCAGCAAGAACCGGTGTACTCTGAGGTGTACGACCATGTCAAACTAAACACAAGTAAAAGACTTGACCAGACTGAAGAGCCCATTTATAGTGTACCTGAGTTTGTACAATCAACTAAAAACGACAGCTCTCAACAAAACAAAATGCCTGATGAAAACCAATCCATCTACAACAAAGTTTACAAACCACCCAAAACCCCTCACCCTCTCCAAGAAAAGAAGCTAAGCCAAACACCAGAGGTTGTCTCTGAGGACCTTGGAATGATTTAATTAAATCTGTAATATAAAGTCTTTACAAGTAGCTCTTAATATTTAATATTTGAAATGTTATCCCCCCCACCCACCCAATAATGTCATTATTTATTAATCCATTCTACAAAATATTGTGGAATGATGACTTCATATAAATTTGCTATTGTGAAACATTGATGCACATTATGAAATAAGTTTTTTAGTATAATGTTTTTTATTTTTATTTTGTTTTTGTTTTACAAGCCCAAATATGTCGCATGTATTGTTTATATATTTTCTTGTACCAAAACAGAATTAAATGTTTATTTTATGAGATGTATGCATCTTTCAAAGAATGGCTTCAATGGCTAAAATCTCAGCAAAGGTCAGATCATTTAAAAAATAAATAATTCCGGTATCCAGTCAAAAAAAATTGAATCGAAATGATATGGGTTTATAAATGAGAGACAATTTTCATTTGGGGTGAACCTTTAAAAAGCCACAAACAAACGGTTTAGCCGAAATTAATCCAACTATAGGCTAACTGACAAAGTGGCCAAGACAATAATCATAGTTTTATTCATTCAGTAAATGTATTGAACAGTGTCGACACTAGATTGGTGTGCGCAGTAAAAGAGCCTTTATGGTTTTTACGTCACTACTACTGACCGGAAGTGCTGAGCGATGTCAAACCCGAGCGAATGATTGTTATTCCCACGATGTTTTGAAGACGTGTCTTTACATTTCTGAATTCTGTACCATTTTCATCCAGCTCCCAAATCATTGAACGTTTACTGAAACGTGCTGTAGGACGCTTAAACGTTAACCATGTCCAATCGCATCGCTTTCCACACTCAGCTAGCTTCCATTATGGAGGTGCTGGCAAATGCAGCGGTGGCTGAGATATGTAAACTCGTAGACGACGACTACGCGGTTATAAATTTACAGATGACTCAATGTCAGCGTGAAAACAAAGCGCTGAAGAGAAAACTTCACATACTGGAGCTTAAGATGGCACGAGGATTCGCAGAGAGGAGGATTAGTTCACTGAATCGCGCTAACCGGGTTCAAGTGAGCGCCGCTTTGTCAGACAAATACAGGAACCAAACTAACGGTGTGTGATCATGAAACCTTACATGAACTATTCTACCGCCAGTGTCTCTGTCACACCAAATAAATTATAAAGCCTAGTGTGGTTAAAGTACCCTGTTTTCTGTTGTTTCTCCGGTTTTCATACACCCAGACGTCCTGTATGGAGCTCAGTTTAACTCGGGTCTGTGGAGAGGTGGAGGGACAGACTCGACTGCTCAGCAAGCTGTAAATGAAAGTAACAGTATGGTAAGCTGTTAACTTATAGGTAGATCTAACAATAGTTTGACTGCCATAGACAAATAAAAGATAGATATATTAACGAAATAAATAAAATATTGAAGATATATTGACTGACATGGATAGAAACAGCTGCAATTAATTTTTTTTAACATAAATATCTGTTTAATATATAGAGATTTATTAAATATTTCCTTTCATGAAAGACAGGAGATGCAGTATTATCAGAAGCAGACACAGTGCTGATAAAGGATGAGATGTTTGAGGAGGACCAAACACAGCAGAGACTGTTCATCAGAGATGGTGGTGAGTGTATAGGAGAATATAAGCCACCTGTTATAAAAGTAACAGAGGTTAGGAGGTAGCTAACAATACCCATTTTTACCCAAAGCTTGTCTTGACACTGTTTCTCTGCTTTTAGGAGTAAAAGAGACGCCATCTCAGACTGGAGAGGCAGGTTTTGGTGATGTTCAGATGGTGAAAGATGATGATCAGGTCTCTGGGATGCAGCAGCCGACTTTGGAGGTCAGTGGATCTGACACTGCGCTTAAATCTGAGCCAGAGTTTGAGAGTGTTAAGGGGATATCCCAAGAGCCCATAGAATTACATGCTGCAGGAAAGTTTGATTTGAATGGAAAATCCAGTCCTTTGAGGGATTATTTAATACAAGGGAGTGACAAAGCAGACTCACGGCTACAATCTTGCACATATGTGAACAATGCAAGATCGGCTGAGAGCCAATGCACAGGCCCTTTGCGCCGTTCAGAGGTCATAGAGGTCGACTCTGCAGAGGAGGGGGAAGAGATTGCTGTGTGGGCTAGCAAAGTAGCACGAGGGAAAAGCCAAGCTCCACGTGTTTATCCCCAATTCGCGAGGGAGGAACGTCAGGATAGCAGGATCCTCTTGCCTTCCTCCAATCCGCCTCTGGTAACGAATGACTTTGCAGCAGTGGCATCAACATCTTCAAAAATACAGGGCACAGACAGCTACCCCAATGTCAGAGATGTCATATTTAACCAACAAAGAGTTGCTTGGACTAGAAATGACAGAGTTCCTCGTGAAAAACTCTTTGCCTGCACATATTGTGGCAAAGTTTTTAACCGCCCCAAAAAGGTGGTGATCCACCAGCGGATTCACACGGGTGAGAAGCCATTCAAGTGTAACACCTGTGGGAAGTTCTTTGCAGAGGCGGGAAATCTGAGAAAACACCAGAAAGTCCATACAGGAGAGCGACCGTATAGTTGTTCTCAGTGTGGACAGACGTTTGCCTGGATACGAAACCTCAAAAACCACCAACAGAAGTACCATGCTGATATGTTAACTGCAGAAGAACTGCTTTCTCTAGGAGTCAATAAATGATCACCAGATTACTGCTCATGAGTGTGTATTATACCACCATCATATCTCTTCTGGATAAGACTTTCATTTAAATTATATACATGATTTACATAGTTTTTTTTTAGTCGAAGTGTGTTTTTATATAATTAGCAAATTCATAGTAAAGCTCTGTCCTGTGGTGTACTGTACAAAAAGATGAAGCAACTTAATCTGCAATAGTTTTTGGTATAATAAGTGTTCAACATGTTTAAATAAACATTTCTGCACTCATTTTGTGTTTGTCTTTTGAAGAACATTGGTCTTATAAAAATGATGACTCTGAAGGCAGGAAGTTGGAGGAAGTAAAACCTTATGGAATCATCAGGTGGTCACTGCCTTTGCAACCACAAGTGTAAAATTTCCTTACCAATATCAGGACAGTTAAAACTTATTTAACTAATATACAGAATTTAGTCAGCACTGTGCAATAACATAACTATGACGTGATGAGTAAAATGTGATACATGATTAGATCCACATACCTGACTAAAGGAAACCACCATTGTTAAATACTAATAAATCATACTCTGGTTGTTCTGCAGTGGCATACATACTTACACACTTTAATTTTTAAAGAATGAAACGTCCACAGCTATTTGTACAGTCAGACTTCAGTTATTAGGAACCTTATGACACCCTTACAATCCACTGAACACAGTTCATCATATACAAGAAATTGCTAGTTAATTTGCACACGGAAAGCTTCACACATTTCGGTAAATTACCTTGATGTTTATGTGCCAGCCAGGGCCATGTTGTAACACAAAACCTTGTTTCATGTGTTCAGCAGCAAGGACAGGTGGAAGTCGGAGAACCAGAAACAATAGTGATAAAGGAAGATCTAAACGACCAGTGGGAAAGAAGCCAGGCACAAGTTGTAATTGTACAAGATGGTGAGTAGAGGGCCAATGAGTCCTCTATTTGATGCTTAAGTCAGTGGTAGAATATTATGATACCATCTGTGTTGAATTAAATGTCTTTGTTATAATAAGAATAGATGCATATATTTAATTAAAGGGAGAGTTCACCCAAAAATAAAAATGGTCATCATCAACTATTTTTGTAACACATGTATGTATGTATGTAACACATTGTAACACATGTATGTATGTATGTAACACATTGTAACACATGTATGTAACACATTTACATACTTCTCCCTGGAATCTAGTATCCAATAAAATGACCATTCGTTCTCTGTCCTCAGCAGAGTCTAATACAGAATTTTGTAGCGGAAGACTTTCTACCTCACCAGCCAAAAGCACAGATGCACCTGGTACAGAGAAGGTTTGTTGATTTACTGCTCTCTTAAGATGCAAGAAACTAGCACAGAGCTAAATAGTGCCAACAGGAAAGTGTCACGCTACAGCTGCAAAGTAAAAAGTAAGCCACTTTAGGATCAAAACAAAACAAATGAATGTAGTTTTATTTTACTTCCAGCCCATAGAGGTGGAATTTTCCCATTCGAGAGAAAATGGACAGGATAGGAGCCAGAGAACCAACATTTCTTCATCCACCGGACTGCATATACAGGGTGAGTAAATGAAAAGAAGTAAACAGATGAAGATTTAACCTTTCAATGCGTATATACACTGAATATGTACGTATAAGCACACTGTATAAAGCTTTTAAACTAAACAGATTTGAATGTCATCTTAAATTTAGAGCTAAGAGTATTTGCAGATTAAAAGTGGTCTGACAGTATCTGAACATATTTACATCCAGGTACTGTTGAGTCCAGTCCAAGTAGGCCTCAACAGCACCAGTACCACAGGTTTGCTGGTCGACCTAGCAAGGGTCTAACAACAGGAGAAACTGCAGCTCTCACAGGCTCAGGGCACGTACACAAGGGAATGGTGAAAAGCAGAACTTCACCCACGAACCAGACTCTGCTCAGCAGAGAAAAGACAGCCACTGAAATGTCAGGAACAGACTGCTTGTTGTATGACAGACCTGCAGAACCTAAAACCAGCTTTATGCACTGGCCCACACATCCATCCTGCTCATATACAAATTCGGACCAGGATCAAGACTGTATGCTGGTTCAGTCAGAGACTGTATCATCTATTAGAAACTCCAAAGGTGGATGGGATGGAGCATCATCTACCCGAACACATGCTGTAAACAATGCAGGAGCAGCAGAGGGGCCTATAAGAGAAGAGGAAAGGTGGAATCAAGCCGACATTTTGAGGCAAAGCCAAACTGAGGCATCAGGGCAAATCAGTAGTCCCGAAGTGATTCAGACAGAGACTGCAAGTAGAACAAACCCTTCATATTTCACTGTGATTCCCCAAATGATGTCCAACTTACCTCAGCCTGGGGCTTCTCATGCCAGGCTGCAACTACCAAAGCACATAGAGAAAGGTAGACGGAAAAGCTACGTTTGTAAGTATTGTGGAAAGGCGTTCCCTGGGTTGTCCAATGTTGTGGCCCACCAGCGAGTGCATACAGGGGAGAGGCCCTTTAGGTGTGATACGTGTGGGAAGCTTTTCACAGAGGCAGGCAACCTCAAGAAACACCAAAGAGTTCACACAGGAGAGAAACCCTTCATCTGTCCCCGCTGTGGGAAACGATTCGCCTGGATCTGCAACCTCAAGACCCATCAGCAGTCGGCCTCCTGTGGAGGAGTCTGATATAACATATCTGATGACAATGCAGGGCTTCCAACTCCTGCCTCTTATGAACCCAGCAGTCTTCTGAATGTCAAAGGAATCATTATAATATTCATGGAATAATTTACACAAGAAAGAAAAGGGGCATAAGAAATAAAAATAGAAACATTAATAGGAAGATTAAGGTCGGTAGATTAGCATCGGTTAAAGCAATTTGTCTTCGGTGTGTTTTAATGTTGACTGTCCGTGAATTGTAATATTAAAAGTGAGCAGCAGGTGGTGCACGAGAACAAATAAATGGAGCGTCCATCGGCGTTTCCTTTTGTATTACCCGCACGGTATAAACGGATTTTGCAATACAAAAAGTCTGCTTTCTTTAAATACTGTAAATATTGTTATTAAAGGTATGTCATCATATAGAAATGTCGTTGTGTGTTAGGTGAAATCGTTGTTTGTTTCGAATATCTTGGCCAAATGGTTTTGAGTATCTGCCCGGCTAGCTCAGTCGGTAGAGCATGAGACTCTTAATCTCAGGGTCGTGGGTTCGAGCCCCACGTTGGGCGCAAGGGTTTTGTAGCGCCTTTCTTTGTGAATGGGTTTTTTTTTCCCCAGAGAGTAGTTCTGCCAACACAACCTGAACTCTAAACGTTGATCTGATATTTTCCAACATCTTGCATATCCTAGCCTATCAGATATCCAACTGACAACTCACTGTGGAAACTGTTGAAATTAGTTTATATATCTTGTAGATGTCTGCAAGATTAGATTTTATGTAAATTAGTTGCTTCTTTAAAGATCTTTTGAAACCTTTATGATTCATATGTTAATCTAAGATTTGAAATAAAACTGTAAAAGTTGTTGAAGCTGAGAATTAAAAATTAGTTTCTTTATGAAAAAAGGAACGAAATATAATGCTTGAAATAATAATAAAAACACAGAGAAATAAAATACTTAGCAGAGGATGGTTTCGATCCATCGACCTCTGGGTTATGGGCCCAGCACGCTTCCGCTGCGCCACTCTGCTGTTATGCGCTGTTAGTGTTTGTTTTGTACATATGAGTTTCTTGATTGTTGCTTCCTATTCAGAAACATTATGTTTATAGTCTTTTGGTTCGTTTTTGTGGCTTTTTGGATATTTTATCGATCCATTTATGAGACAGAATGTATTTAAAATGGTTTCTTTTACATACCAGCCGACACTTGATCATACCATTCTCCAGACGATTTTCTGTGATATTCTTATACCTGTGTATCTATGGTGTTCACAGGCGCAAATCCTTTAGCACAATATACTATTTAGAACTTTTTAACATACAATGCGGCTTGTTGTGTCGAGTGACTTAGTTGGACTGTAAAAAAAAAAATTCTCATTCCCTGACCGGGAATCGAACCCGGGCCGCGGCGGTGAGAGCGCCGAATCCTAACCACTAGACCACCAGGGAGAGCTGCTAAAGTTGTTTCGCGTAAATTGTTAAAGGGGTCATATAATGCTGCTAAAAAGAACATTATTTTGTGTATTTGGTGTAATGAAATGTGTTTATGCGGTTTAAAGTAAAAAAAACACAA
>NW_015652266.1:77454-83095 GCF_001515625.1 Sinocyclocheilus rhinocerous | reverse complement strand
TTTGCAACTTTACAGATCTTCTTTATGCACCAAGAGCTTGTAACACTCCAAAGAGAAAGGAAAAATTGAAATCGCATCATATGACCCCTTTAAGGCTGAAGATTACGTTATGCAGTTATTAGGTTTGATTGCCATTGTGGTTCATTGTATTCGCAAAAACAAGTGACAAGATAGTCCAAAGACGTTTCCAGTTGAAACTGAATGAACTCTGCTTACCATGATAATTGGAATGAATCACATCAATTCTATTATGGTAATAAAGTCCTAGAAATTTGATCTGTATGACGGAACACTGTCAGCTCCTTGTTTTATGAAAAGAACATGAACATTTGAACCTTTTTCACCTTTATTTAATATGAGTGGTGTACAAAAAAAGTCTAAAAATCCTTCAAGTATTTGTGATTTTAAGTTATCATTTCAGATCATAAAAAAGTTTGTTAGATTAATATTGTGCAGTAGTATTCATATGTTTTATCTAATGCATGATTATTCATATTACTATGCATTGTCTTTTCTTGTACTGATTAAAATAACAGCAAACAATTACAAAAAATACATCATTTACATTAACATACTCCCACATCTCACCTAAAAACTCACATTGATGTAGCCTAGTATAATTACATGATATATAATTATACTTTTCCAGGATATGCACAAAGTAATATGCAATGTGTGATATTCTGAAAGTCAAAAAGTCATTTCCTTTCCCCTCTGTCCTATCCCGTTACCACTTCACACTGTTTTCCCTCTACCTTCTCTTCTTGCTCTTCTCCAGTTTCCTCGTCTTCTTCCACAGTGTCTTTTACATTTCCCTCTCGACTTTCTCTGTGCCTCTGTTCTCTCAGTGCACATGGCAGGCAGTTGACCAGGAAAAGGAGAGAAGAGAGACAGAGAAGAGAAAGGACAGCTCCAATGCCAATCTCTACCTGTCTATCAGCAGTTTTAACCTCTTTCCTCTCTTTTTCCACCCCAGGAGATAAATACACGGCACTCTCTTTATGGGTGGGAATCAAAACCGCCTGCTCCAAGTCATTTCTTCTGAACAAGTCATTATCAACATCATAGACACTTGTGGAATTTATCATATTTTGCTGATCTTCAAAGTTATCATACAGATCCTTGTTGGAGTCAACAAACATATCAGTCACATCATGCATCTCAAAGTTGGTTTCCTCACTTCCCATTGGCCAAAAGTCCATGTTCAAGTTCACCCTTATCCAGCCAGAGCCTTTAGACAATCTTTTTGCTTCACTTCCTTTTTGGATTACTTCCGGTTCGGCGTGGTTAAATGTTGGTTCACAAGTGGAAACCAGAAGTTCGGCTTTCACAAGAGGCCCTCCGCCATCACCTTGTGCTAAAATGCGCTGGGATGGAGCAGGTGTCACAGCAACCACAGACTCAGCCAAAGAGGAGAGCCGGAGAATATAGGGAATCCCACTAAAGGCATAGACAGGTATGGTGGTGTCATCATCAAACTGGATCCAAACACTGATGGATGCTTCCTAATAAAAACGAGTGGAAATAATGAGTACTAGAACAAGGCTGGTAGATTAGTGTTAAAATGTTTGCACACCGTATACTTACTTGCCCGTGGTTGTACAGTGTGTTGTGAGCATTCACTGTTGCTGTGACAATAGATGGATGAGATGGGCTGGAATTAATGGACAGGCCAAGCCCTCCCACCAACTGAACTGAGAGGTCACCAGGAGTGACTGGTTCAGAGGATACAGTGACATTAGCACTTCCAAGCACTCCATCCCACTGACTTGATATCACCTTGAAAAACAGAAATATGTGAAGCAATGGGAGGGTGGGTGACTAGACAAGCCCACATTTATAGGAATAGTTCACCAACAAATTAAAATCCTGTCGTTATTTAATCACCTTCATATTGTGTCCTGTAGGACTTTATTTCTTCTGTAGACCACCAAAGAAGATATTTTGAAGGTCCAAACAATAAACAACGTTGGACCCCTTTTACTTGAATTGTATGGCCAAAAACTGAGACATTTTTAAAAATAACTTCTTTTGAGTTTCGCAGAAGACAGGTTTGGATTGACATAAATTACATCAAACTTTCATTTTTGGGTGAACCTTTAGGTATATTTAATTCAGATACCAACATATAATGATGTAATTCCAGGCTTCAAGCCAATTAGATGTTTTTGTTTATCAAGAGCAGCAATATACGGGTTTTCTATCCTCAGCCAGTCTCGGACAAGTTCAGTCACATCCACAAACCAATCCGGTGATCCGAGCATGTAGGTTGGTTGGCTTTGAGCTGCTGATTGGGCACTGAATTGTGCCAAAATCTGTATAGTGGACCTCTGATAAACTGGTTCACACCTAAGAAAGAGAAATTTCAATTTCCTTATGATCAAAGCCATTACCTTGCACAGTCACTTGAACAGTCTGCAGAGGAATAACTAGTTAACTACATTAGTTAACATTAACTAACTATGTACTTCAAATCTTAAAAGGTATTAAAGAGAGTATACTTTCATGACTATGAGAGATTATTAGAAGTTAGTATATTTTAAATGTACTAAATTTCAACTTCATCATTTCAAATATATTTAAATACATGACACAAGTTTTAATAGAAATGACTTTACCATAAATGCTTGTCAGTACATTTGTCAGTATTTTAACCATATGTGAAAGGCAATAGAAGTAATTATGAAATTACATGTAAATATGCACTTAAGTCCTACTTAAGTGGGATTACTAATTAAATTTAATATAAACTTAAACTATAATCCATTTTCATTTAATTGCAATTAACATGCAGTTAAGTGACCAAAAACATTATATTCAGTTCGTACTTAATTATAGTCTTTTTTAAAAGTATATTATTTCCGTAATACTCTTTTTAAAAGTATTCGCTTCGGTTTCACAAGGGAATGCATTAACTAACGTTAACTAATGGAGCCTT
This sequence comes from Sinocyclocheilus rhinocerous, assembly GCF_001515625.1. NCBI lineage: Eukaryota > Metazoa > Chordata > Actinopteri > Cypriniformes > Cyprinidae > Sinocyclocheilus > Sinocyclocheilus rhinocerous. The sequence continues at coordinate 80,157 of NW_015652266.1, read as the reverse complement.
ATTGTTAAGTGTAACCAAATATTGCCTACCCGCTCTCACTGTAGTAGCTCCAGCCTTTGATGGGACTCAGGACAGAGTCAGAAAGAGACACACGCAGTGGAACTATTGGAGCCCACACAGCCAAGCACAAAGAGCCACTGTGCATTCCCCAAAAAAACTCCAGCTCCACACAGATCCTGCCCCTTCCTGATTCACTCCCATCCACAAAAAGCACAGAGCAATCATGAGACACCTGCCAGACAAGAAAAGAGCCATCAGATGAATTGATATATTTCATGCATCAGAACTGACCTCCTCAGAAATCGTTATACCTTGACAATATCTTCATTGGCTGAATGACACTTGACCGCTTTGGTAACACCTGATACTTTGCCATCAAGGCCCACTGCTAGGACAATGACAGGAAGTGACACAGGCTGGCTCGTCAAGATGGCCGTGTTGATAATTGTGTTGCTCTTGCCAATGAAAAGAATAGGATCTCAGTAAACACCATGTTTTTCCTGTTCTTTACACATATTACATCAAACATCAAATAACAGTCTCAGACAAGTTGAAGACATTGGGACTTCTCATTCTGGTAGTGATCCTTATGATCATTTATTGGATGCATATGGAAATTAACAATATCTTGCTGATATACCTCTGTGATGGGGACAATGCCCACCACTTCTCTGTCAGTAAAAGAGAAAAAGCTTGTCGCTGGCCCATGTGGTGATACTGCAAACTTGCGTGTTGAGTACTCACTCCACCCACCAGCTAGCAGTGACAGTCATCGATACGCCAAAGTTTCTGTGTAAAGCCTCAAATGAGAGACAGGATACCTGGCTTAGAGCAGAAGTGCTGTAACACAAGGAAAGTGACAAAGACAAAAATAAATGTTTGGATGTCAGATTGTTGTTTGAACTAGCTTTCAGCAGGGCTGCCAACTTCAGCTTGGAGCTAGTCGCCCACATTGGGATAAGAGTCCATTTTTCTTGTCTCAGAAAACAGTGAAAAACTGTACAATAACTGCTGCAGTGCTGCAAAACAAATAACTGCTAATGCTAACTTATTGCTACACAGCATATTAGTTACTAACCTAAACACGTCGGGGAGACACAGAGTGTAACCATAACCGTAACTCACTGACCTGCCTGCCTGTGTTCACACATTACAAGATGAGAGAGAGAGGCTGACTACTCAGCATGCATGAGTATAAATTACAACAAATTACAGACCTGACTGGTCTGAATAACTTGCTGCTGTACTGTGCTGCCTGCTCTGTCTTTTGCAATGTGTGGACTCATTGTCTCCTTTGCTCCGCAATACTGTGGGAGAAAAAGGACGTGTGGTGTAGCAACCCAAACTGAGTGACTCTTACACTGAATGCGTGAGAGTTAGCAGCCCTCGGGTTTGTGATGTATATCATATGTCATGCTTTAAACAAGTACACTTATTTTAATGTGTTGACAAAAAGCTAAACTACAGCGCATGAAGTACAAGTATATTTAAATACATGACACAAGCATCAATATTACAGTAATTTTAATATAAATGTTTGTCAGCAGGCCCGGTTTTTGCCAGCTATAAAAGGGTGGGCTGGCAGATATCCTAGGTGTTTATTTTATTTAGTTTATACATACATTTTATAATGTAATTTATTACTGTGATGGCAAAGCTGAATTTTCAGCATCTATTACTCCAGTCTGCAGAATCACATGATTCTTCAGAAATCATTCTAATATGCAGATTTGGTACTCAAGAAACATTTCTTCTTATTATCAATATTGAAAACATTTCTCATTGCTTACTATTTTTGTGGAAACAAATTTTGGGGGGAAAAAACTGGAAAATATTTTTTTAAGGATCCTTTGATGAATATTTCTATGAATATTTCGTTCATAAGAACAGCATTTATTTGAAAAAGAAACCTTTTGTAACATTATAAATGTCTTTACTGTCATTTGAATGCATCAGTTTAATGCAAATTTGCCAAATAAAAGTATTTATTTCTTTCAAACAAACTAAACTTTTGAATTGTAGTTTTTCTATACTATAATATATTGATATATAATAGATTAGTAGTGATTAATTCTAGAGTCAGTAATTATTCCTCTTACCCAGTGTTGTCTGGATGGGTACCAGTGCTGTGGCTAATGATGGAAATAACATCATGTTTTGATCCCGTTGTCTTTTCTACATTAACCATCCACAGGGCAGAGTTTGTGACTGGATGGACCTCCAGAGACAACAACCCTTTTTTCACTTTCAGTCTGGAAGAAAAAAAAAGTGAACAGTAATATTCAATAGATTATAGCATAAAATGTGCTGAGAAATTTGATGTAATAATATTAATGCTACCTAATGGTCAGAGACTCCACACTAATATTTGCCCTCAGGTTTACTGACACTCTGACTGATCTTCCAGCTCGTACAGGCCCTTTTGCTGTAGACAATTAGCACATTGGAATCCAACCAAAGTTTTTCCTCCACTTGTCTGTCTAAACATTTAGAGCTCTGCTCGGTCTTGTTGATCTGTTGATCTTCGAGTCCCACAGGACCAATGTAGTGCAACTTCCTCTCAGACTGCTGCAATACTTCCTCCACACATCGAGGGGGTCCGGCTTCAGGATTGGACACAATGCCAAAGGAAGAGTAGTAGAGCTGAATTTTATCAGACTGGCCCCTGGGTCCTCGTGGCATATACGGGTGCCTTCTCTCACG
>NW_015652266.1:74065-74773 GCF_001515625.1 Sinocyclocheilus rhinocerous | reverse complement strand
GGACCAATGAAGTGCAACTTCCTCTCAGACTGCTCCAATACTTCCTCCACACATCGAGGGGGTCCGGCTTCAGGATTGGACACAATGCCAAAGGAAGAGTAGTAGAGCTGAATTTTATCAGACTGGCCCCTTGGTCCTTGTGGCATATACGGGTGCCTTCTCTCACGATAGGAGAACGAGAGCGGTTTCTGCTCAGGTGACGTTGCTTGAAAATCTGGTCCAGGTTTGCCTTGATGTTCTGAATAGGCTCAAACCAGTCGTTTGAAAGTGTCAGAGTGACCACACACAACCCAAAAGGTGGCTGAGAAGAAATGGAAGAATACAAAGTGGATTCCTATGTGGCTAAATACTTACATAAATATAATAAATATAAACCAGTCAAAAGTTTGGAATAATTTGATGAAAAATCTTTTTTTAATACTTTAAAAATAAGTAATATTGTAAAATATTTTTGCAACTTTTCATTTCAACATATTTTGAAATGTAATTTATTCCTACGATGGCAAAGCTGAATTTTCAGCAGCCATTACTCCAGTCTTCCATCTAATATGATCCTTCAGAAATCTAATATGAAATTCTAATACGCAGATTTTAAAATTTAATTTCAATTACATTTTAATTTCAAATTGCAATAAATTTATCAATATTTCTGTTTTTACTGTACTTTTAATTAAAAAAATGCAGACTTGGTGAGCATAAGAGATGTCT
>NW_015652266.1:53047-73526 GCF_001515625.1 Sinocyclocheilus rhinocerous | reverse complement strand
ATATATATATATATATATATTGGTAAAAAATATTTTGTTTTATGTGTTCATTTGAAGATTTTAAGTGATCACATAATACTGAGGTTTATTTGACTCTTTCCTTTATGAAATTCTTCTCTTATATTGCTGTCCTGATCCATATGTGGTATGGTACCTGAGTGAAGCAGGAAGCTTTCTGTTCTTCTGTCTGTTTGAAAGCATGGAGAGTAACACAGGTTCCTCTGTTAACATCACCCCTCATATGAAACAGCACTCGCACCTTAAACTGCTCTCCTCTGTCACCCTCTATCTCTTTCACGATGGTTTTAGAAAGGAGTGATGCAGTGAGAGATGGAGTCAGGGGTGGAATGGGTTCAGACATCACCTTGAGAAGAAAAGAAGTGGTAGAACAGAATAAGTAACTTAACTTTATCTTTGAAGATGATATAAAAGTCATTAACCATAATCGAGACTGCAGTACCTGTGTGATGGTATAGGAACCATATGTAGCACGGAGAAGCGGTTTGGAGGCCGTTCCAGATCAAGGCATGAGCAACAGGGACTGGGTGGAGGTGAAGGGGCTGGAATTGGTGAAGAGAAGCCCCAGATCAGCCTGAGAGAGGGGGAGAGACTGCCATGATGATGGAACAGTGACCCGGACTGGAAGCGGTGGGGATGGGGGTGTCTGACAATGGGCTTTTGATGGAGAAATAGGAGAGTCGGGATATTAGTTTGTGAGATTAGTAACAACTGCTTTATTATTCAAGCACTGATCTCTCATATTAACAGCAACATAAAACTTTGATATACAAGATGTATAAATTTAAGAAAAAAGCCCACACTCTTTCGTTTAAATTCAAACTTGGTCTGAGAAACTTCATAGTGCTCTAAAGATTTTCCACATCTAAATAACATTCAAAAAGATTTTTAAAAATCTCACTTTCAAAGGACATAAAGTGCACTCTTAAAAATAAAGGTTCCAAAAGAAGGGGTTTTGAGGTGTTGGGGAACCTTTTGTGTTCCCCAAAGCAACTTTCAGTAACCAGTACTTAAAAATACCATATTTTTTTCAGTGGGAAGAACATTTAAAATAATCTAAAGAATCTTTTTCCACTTTATAGAACCTTTTTTAGAATGTAAAGATTCCATGAATGTTCTTTGTGGAACCACTTATGCCAATAAAGAACCTTCATTTTTAAGAGTGTATGTTTATGCAGTGTTTTGGGGGGAGTGTGAAAAAAAGTGTAAGTAAAACTTACAAAGTATTATGAATAAGTGAAGGGTGTCAAGTCTCATAGTAGAATACTTCCATTTGAGTCCAGAAAGACTCATTACATCCATAACACTCTGTAACAATAAATTCTGTAGTCAATAATAAATATTTGTCAAATTTTGTTGATACATTTATCTTATAAAACAAATATATTAAAGGCATAGTTCACCAAAAATAAAATAAAAATAAAAATTGTTGAAAATGTACTGAAAATGTACCCTCAGGCCATTCAAGATGAGTAGATGAGTTTCTAAATCAGAACAGATTTGGAGAAATTCAGCATCACTTGCTCACCAATGGATCCTCTGCAGTGAATGGGTGCCGTCAGAATGAGTCCAAAAAGCTGATAAAAACGTCACAGTAATCCACAAGTAATCACAAGTGAAAAGCCTTGTGTTTGTAATAAACAAATCCATCATCAAGGCATTTTAACTTCTGGCCAAATCCATAATGAAAACTCTTACATCAAAATCCAACGAGAAATTTATTTAGAATAGTTGTCACTTGTAAACAGAGCTTGACAGGAAAAGAGGAAACTTGATCCTTTGCAGTTTGCTTATAGAGTTGAGCATGGAGTTGAAGATGCCACCCTCACTCTGCTGGATAAGGTTGGAAAATGTTTGGATGCGGCAGATTTCTGCGTTAGGATTTTATTTCTGCATTTTTCTTCCGCTTTTAACACTGTGAACATAAATACACTTTTAAGGTGGCTGAAGGAGTTGCAGGTCCACCAAACTCTTATTTTATGGATTAATAATTTTTTAAGGGACTGTCCACAGCATGTGCTGGTAAGCAAAAAGTCGGAGAATGTGGTTTTAAACACTGGTCTTCCACAGGGATGTGTCTTATCTCCAATTCTTTTTTCTATTTATACAAATGAAATGACCTGTGATAATGATAATTTGACGCTTATAAAATATGCAGATGACATGGCCTTGGTGGGATGTGTAAAGGATATTCAATCATTATACTTACCTCAATGTTGTTAATTTTCTCACAATTTGGAGGGAGGAGAGTTCTTTGTAGCTTAATATTAGTCAAACTAAAGAAATGTGTTGTGGGGCTAATAATGTACGAGCAATTTGTAAGCCTTTGTTATCAGTGTTGGGAGTAACGCATTACAAAAGTAATAATATTACAGTAGTATATTACGTTTTGCTGTAACGCAGTAATATAACGCATTACTAATCAAATTTGGGTAATATTATTACTCGTTACAATCTCAGTAACGCAAGTTACAACAACATATTACTAACACCGCAAAACAGCACCAGAGAAAAAAATTCAGATGGTTGAGATGACTGCAGAGACGGATTCTACATTTGTGAGATGGACACACTCCTGTTATTTTCAGTTCATCGGAGAAAAGGATAAGAATGCTTAGCAATATGTGCGACACCAAACTCTCAACATGGAGAAATAGCACGAGTAAAACCTGGAAACACCTGGACTGGTGCCACTAACACTAAGCTATCGGAGAGAGAGCTGCGGGGTCGGAGAAGAGAAAAAGACGGCGGACGAGCGCAGACAAGCAACAAAAATTACGTTTAACTAAAAATAACAAAATCTGTTTTTGTTAAATCATAGTCTATATGACTATGCCGTTCCACGCCGTATGGCGCGCTGTGAGGATAATTACAATTTAGGCTATTAGTTTAGGCTACTCCTCATTGAGAATGTTTTTTTAAAGTTTTTTTTAAACAGGTCTATTAATTTATACAATTGAATTATAGGCTTATAATTAAAATTATTAACACTGCAGTCATCGATGAAAATTAAGAGCAGCTTTATTTCGTGCACAGATTTTCAAAAACAACCTGTTTAACGCGAAATACGTTTCTTCTCATGTTTTTCACTATACGGGCCACAAGAGAAATATTAAGGGAATAATTTAAGACAGATATATACCATCATCAGCCTATATTGAAGTAATTTTGTCTCTTGTTGTCTCAGAGAATATGCGCCGTTAATGCAGCGTTAGAAAGCTCCGTCAGTTTTTTTACTTTCACTTTCTCTATAGTGAATTTACTGACGTTCACCGGCATAACTCTTGCGCACAGTTTGCGCATTGCTTGCTTGTGTTGCTTGACCCCGCCCCCATAATATCAATCGTTTATAGGCCACATATTAGGCATTTTTTTTTATGTTTATTTTTTTAATGTTAATGAAAGTGACACCAAAAATAAGGGAACATCATTAGGAAATCCTTGTTTCCTAATGAAGTTTCTGATGAGCCCCGTCAAGCCCCGCCCTAGCGCCGCCACTGATTAGCCTAATTCGTTTTGGCTTGTTTAGCAACTTATATTTTTCATTCTTGTTTTCTTCTGAAACCGTTCAAATTTGCCTATAGGCTAGGTATTGTGTTTATTGTTTGTACATTATAACATTTCGCTTTATTATGAGCTTTGTAAAAATCTACGCGTTTCAGAAAGGCGGGGCATAGAGGAGAAACAATAATGTACAGTATGTGGTAAATAATGTGTTTTTTGAACCTTAAACCGCATAAACACATTTCATTACACCAAATACACAAAATAATGTTCGTTTTAGCAGCATCATATGACCCCTTTAAAAAGGTTTATAGGCTTATTGAGGAAACTGAGGAGTTTTAATATTGAAAAGGACATTCTGGTAGTTGTCCTTACTTTTAATATTGTATCCTGTTTCAACTCTCTTTCTGTTAAATGCAAAAACAGACTCTTAAGGATTAAAACGTGGCGAGTAAAATAATTGGTGAGAGTCAAGTACCTCTCACTGATCTTTATACTATGGCATTAAAAAGGAAAGCCTCTGTTATTGTGGGAGACTCTTCCCACCCCTGCGTAGTTCATTTCAGTTACTTCCATCTGGCAGACGGTATAAAGTTCCTTTGATGAAAAAGGCCAAGTATAAGAAGACCTTTATTCCAAATGCCATTGGTATTTTAAATATGATCTTAAGATGATTTTTTATGTATTATAAGAGTTGTGGGTTTAAGTTGATGCATGTAATTGTTGTTGTGATTATTATTTGTCTAAAGGGGATAGACAATAAAGCTTTTTGAATTTGAATTTGATCTGTGGATATTTCTCTCCTGATTAAGATGAGAAGACTTTTTCACTGGAGAAGGCAATATAACGGATTGAGGATTCATTTAGCTGGAGGCAACAGTTTGAAGTTAAAAATGTCTTGATGGATTTGTTTCTTACAAAAATGCAGCTTTTTGCTTCACACGATGTTAATTGACAGACTGGAGTTGTATGGATTACTTGTGGATTATTGTGATGTTTTTACTTAGCATTTTTGAGTCTCATTCTGACGGCACCCATTCACTGCAGAGATTGGTAAGCAAGTGATGTAATGCTACATTTCTCTAAATCTGTTCCGATGGAGGAACTCATCTACATCTTGGATGACCTGAGGGAGGTCAAATTTTTGGGTGAACTATTCCTTTAATATTATCCATTAGAATATGCATTTAAAAAAACACATCTCAAATACTCAAACATTTAATTCTAAGAAGTGACATGTTAATATAATTTCAGGTAAAATAAGATTATAGTTTAAAGATAGTTAATATAGTTTAAAGAGAAAATGTAAATGAAAAAAAGTATATATACATATATATATATATATATACACTATAAAATTTCCTAAAAGTTTGTACTTGCCTCAACGGTCCTTTCAGATTTTCAGATGTGCAAAACCGAAAGTAAGATATCACTCTTCGCTCACAGACATGCTCAGTCCAATGTGTGATTTTAGTCACAGAGTTTCATCAATCCATCTTCTGTCAGGGTACTTGCTTCTATGCTTTGGAAGTTTTTCTTAGTTTTGTAAATATATAAATATTCCAAGTTAAGTTATACTTCAGAAGTATCCAAATTATTAAAAAAAATAATTTCCTTATTCCTTACCTTATTTCCTTATTTTCATGTGTTGTTTTTCTCTCTTTTTTGCCATTTGTAGCTCTGCACTGTTTCAGTCTGTCACTCTCTCTGTCCCTCTTTGGCTGGTGTTCTGTTTATATATATATATATATATATATATATATATATATATATATATATATATCCTATGTGTGTTTATGTGTTTATATATACAGTATAACTTATATATAACTTCTCTCTGATGGGAATTATTATTATTATTATATAAGAATTGCCAGATTAACAGTCTGACATTGTTGGATAATGCTAAAGATTTATCAGAAGATTTATGTGAAAACAGACTGAATGCAGGTAACAAGTAGGTTTGATGTCAGTGTCACAAGTGTTTTGTGAGAAATGACAGATAGATGCACTAGATATTTTATCCAGTGTGGTCTCTCTGTTAATCTGTGCATGTAATCTGTTGTCATCTGTCATTGTTCTCTGCTGGAACCTCATTTAAACTACAGATTTAATCCTTCACTCTGACCTGAGGATGAGGAGGAGACGACACTTATCCACCCACCACACACACAACACACAACACACATTCTCCCACGAAACCCGCTGTTGCATGTGTTCTCTCGGCTGTGTGTTTGTTCTCAAAAACGAAGAGAGAATAAAGCAGCTGCAAAAACAAAGCCACATAGCAATAAAAAAAACGAACAGAACTGAAACAACCATCTTGAACTGCTGTGCATGCAAACACACACAAAGACATAGAAAGGTTTAAGCAGAAACCCACCAAGCTTTTTAACTTTCTCTCTCACTGGTGCACTTAGAAAGAGAGTTTTACTTAGCTGCCATCAGTCAGGCAAGGCATACGATTTTAAGCTGTTGTGATATTAAACCCTCTATGAGTGCAGTATTCAAAAATCAACTTGGTCAGAGGGAGAGAGAATAGATAATATTCAAAGAAAAAAAGGAAGGAAAGAAAGACAAAGAAACCAACTGAAGAGAATGAGGACATTGAGTCTACAGTATATTTAGAGCATGAGCGACAGAAATAACACAAACAGGAAGTTAATAGAATTACGACAGGAAACCACATTGCTGCAAAATTCTGCATTAACACCACATTCCCTCTCCCAACCTTAACTTGGCTTCCATGCCACCTCAGAAGACATTTCTCATCAAATTTCTCATCTAAGCTCAAACATAACCATACTATGTATTGTTCTACCAATTTACTCCCAATTTTATTCTGATTCTGCACCCAAGTCAAAAGTCACAAAAGATCTAAATGATTGTCTTTGTAGTTTATTTAAAATTATTCATACTCCAACTAAAAAAATCAATCACTTTCATAAATAAACATTTTTTTAAAAAGCCAACATCATTCAGGACATAAGCAAAATCCTATTTTGTTTCTGACTATTTAAAAACAATACCAAAAAAAACAAACATAGCAAAATCAAGTCATTACAAAACATTTAAAAAAAGAATAAAATTAAGCCTGCTAAGTAAGCGCTTTTGTGGTTATGTACACCTTTCTTGACTTGCCAAACAACCGAAGCAGTGTAATGTAGAACACTCTGCTGATTGTTGATGACGAGAAAGTTGTGCTTAGGGTCAGTAAGTCTTTTGTGAGCACAGGCCTTCAGCTGTAGCCGTATGAGTCATAGTCACTGTTTCTGTTGGATGAGGGCTCTCTGCTCTGGTTTACCGTCAGCCTCTCCAAACCTGACAACACAGAAAGAATGGGTACCAGTGTGTGCATGGCTCTTTTCACGGACAGAGTCTGAAACTCTTAAGGCAAGACACCCCAGATGAGGATTTAACTAGTAGAAAGATTTTAACTAACAGAAATCACCATACTTAATTCTTAATTGATCACTGTTGATCACATTAAGAATTGCACACTTTTTTATTATATATATATATATTTTTTTTTTTAGAAATGTTAACATGGTATTATCTAATTCAATACACACTAATTTACATTAATTTGCAGAACAGAAATCTGAATGTTGGATAAAGCTAGGTTCAAAATTATTGTTTCATTTTGTTGATATATGAGAGTCAAAACAGCCCTCTGATTTTGGATTTCTCTTTTTATCGCTACATTAATCAGAAAATAACACAATGTCTTTTGGAATGAAATGTATAAAATCAGGTGAATGATATATCATCAAACCTGTCAGTAAAAACAGAATATAGACAGGAATAAAACTGGAAAGTTTGATATATGTAATTGTTGCTGAAGTGGAGATTTCTGGCTCAGTGCATCAGAACAAAACTTATTTTGAGAAAATAGCCTTTAAAATGTGTATTGTAATTGAAATCTACAGACCCCCACACATAGTGTCTTTCTAAGAATTTTTTTTTCCCCACCAAATTGTCAGTAATCACCAGCCTCAGGAGGTCAAACCAAATACGCAACTAAATATTGTATGAGCAGTTTCATTTTCTATTACTTTTATATGGTTTCCAATTTCTAAATAATAATGTCTAAATAAAACTTTGAAATGTCATGTTTTTAGCATTAAATTAACATAAAAAATAGATAAATGGGTAATTCAAAATTTGCCTAAATTAATCCCTACTATCACACATAGGGGCTAGAACATTTGAGACAATATGCAGTGCTTTTTTCATGCATGTTAGAAGTTTTTCCCCTCATCCAACTAAAGAATTATAGATTGTCAAAAATTATGTTCTTGCATGATCTTAATTGTTGTATGCAGTCGAGAAGTTCAAAATTGATAAATGATAATGATGATTTAGATCATTTCATGTAAAGTGAATTTTATGTTAGATAATAGTATATTCTAAAATATCCAAATAGATCTCACAACCAAAAAAATCACACACATGTGATTTGTATTGCTGAGCAGTTTGAATGAAAAGTCCAATACATCATAATACTCAATTCATCATTATGCAATTGAGTACAAAGTAAATGAGCATGAAAGCGACTGAGAGATGAATAGAAAGAGTGCAGAACGGTCAGGATAGAGAGAAAGAGGGAGATTACTCACCAGGAAAGGACTGTCTCTTCTCTGTGTTTTTGGTTGCGGGACCTTGACCTCTGTGATAGCACACTTAAAGAAGAAAGATAAAATGCTGAATCTTTTCTGAGCAGCCAGTCATGAATATGTTAATGTGTGAGATGAATGACTCACCACTCTGAGTCGGGCCGATCCAGCGACTCTGCCGTTTTTGTGAAACTGCATAAACCAGGTACAAATAGTCAAATTAGACAGAGCAATTAACTTTGGATTATAAAAAAAATCTGTGGCACAAGAACAGGAAAATGTGTGAGTACTTTTTTAACTATATAAAGCCATATGTCAACATACCGGTTTTAGATGTCATTACATAAATGAAATCCAAATTTTACAAATTATATTCTCAGCAAAAGAATTTGAAAATGAAGATGAATTTGATAACTTTGTGGTACTCGAGCTGCATGAACTCTTGTGCTTTGATGGAAGAAGAACATCTGAACAAAAAGTTCACATGATCAATCTTTAAAAAATGTGCTTATATTTGATTAGTGACCTAGAAAAAGTGCAAAATCTCATATTTCTTCTTCGTTTTCATCATTTTTCTTTCTTTAAAACTTTTCCCCAGATTTTGAATATAGCCTTAGACTTTTGGACTGAACAAAACAACTCTAAGAAAACACATAGACATTTTGATGGTGCCATGTGCTTGAATTCAAAAGCATTTATAATTTTTTATAATAAGTAATATGAAATGAAAGACATGCTCGTTGACTTCCCTGACTCACATCTTTTGTGGAGGGCTTTGTACGTGGGCCGACTGAACTGAACCAGAATGACACCCAAGATCAAGAAAATTAATATGCCGGTTACTGCTTTATAAGCAGCCAACTCTGTTCCTAGAGAATCTGAGAAAATGTAGGAAGGAAAGAATATAATGTGTTATTCAAAATGCACAGCATATGAAATAGTGTCACAGTAACAATTATTTTGCCTATGAAACCTGATAGGAAACAAAAACATCAAGAGAAACATTCCAGCATACAGAGTCATATATAATCTATACAGTAAATCTGTTCCCTGTAAATAAACACGTACACACACACCTTGGCACATGATATGCAGGCCCTTGCACTCAGTAGTATCGATGATCGTCATATTGCTTGTGAGCATAAAACATTTAGTTTGGCTTGAAGTGGGCTTAAAACCCTTGAAGTCTCCACATCTTGTGTCCTTACACACTTCAGTCCACCAGCTGCCTGATTTGTGACTGTTAGAGCACAAAGGCCTTTGACGCTCATGAGTATACAGATACAGCTGACCTTCACATGGACTCCCTTTTAACCATTTTACTCTCAGCCGGTACAGAACAGACTTAGTAATATTATGGATGATTATCGGACATGGGGTCTGTGGGGCAGTGGATGTCGTAACATTAATCCATTGTGAGGTTGAGGGGATTGTAAGGTTGTTGGTCTGGGTCGGAGTCTGAGTTGAGATTCCTTCTGTAAAGGGAAAAGGCACGTGGAAATAATTTATTTTCATGACAATGTTGGAATACAATCATTCCTCTCCACATGAAATGTGCAGTTTCGAAATAAATTCCAGGAATTTAAAACATTTCAAGTTTCAAATGTAAATGTAACGAGAGTTGTACCAAGAAACTGTAGTTAATTAACGCTAATTAACTACAGTTTCTTGGTACTTGGCTCCAGACTGCTGTTCTGTGCTCTCATTTAATTACAGTGCAACTAATGTGAAGATATCGCTTCAGTTGAGATATTATATTTTTGATAGTTCTCCAACTTGTTACATCTCAATACATATTCTGTTTTAAAAACTTCACATCTTCATGTAATATTTTCTATGTAAAATATGCCATGATATGCACTGCATTATTCAAGCGTAAAAACACCCTGTTACTGAGGTCAGAGAGCAGATAGCTGGATCATCTGCACTCATTACAATCTTGCACTTTTTGCACAGTGCTCGAAGGCATTCACACACATTTTGCCCATTTGATTGCATGATTGCACTTTGCAAACATAGATGGATATTCATAATATTCCGAATCACGGCCTTAACTGATCTATAATTTGTATTACCAAAATTAACCATAATGATTTTATATATTTAATCATTATGGTTATGTGAGTGGAATGGAATGAGCGGAATTTTTTTTTCAAATGCTTAAAACGTATTTACATGTTTAAACTGCCTATGCATGATTATTCACATTAATACGTATAATTACTATTATATATACATTTGAAATTCTAGGATTCTAAAATTGAATTATAATGTACTATGCCTGTGTTTATTCACAACAACATTCTTCGACAACATACATTTTGTGTAATACAGGTGGCATTTATATGATTTTCACTTTTCATTGCTTAATATTTAAGAAAGTGTCCTTGTTGATAAACCATTTACATTTATTTTTGATGGAAAAAAATATATTAAAAGCTCTTTCTTTAGTTCTGGTGTTAAATATGTTAAATGGTTTAAAACCTTATGTAGTTAAGACCGATTCCTTTGAAAATTGCTTCCAGTGGAATTGTTTACGTTTTCTTATTCTCTAAAATTCTAATGGTAAAATGATTGATCTAGCAGACTATTGGCTGAAAAGTGTAATTTGGCATGATTTCACTTTTTAACAGTATGCAATGTAATCGTTCAAAGATTCTTGTCATTTTTTCCATAGCAAAGGCAACTTAACTTAAAAAAAAAAAAAACAGCATCTTTACATGGCATAACTCGTGATCAAATAGTACCATTTGACATGTTAACAAATCATTATCAGGGGCCACTCTCTTATGATTGTAATGTGCAGTTTATGTTAAACACAAAGGAAAAAAATCGAAAATACATCTTTTATGAATAATACAGAAATGTGTAAAGAATAGTTATTGCAAGGTTGATCCGTATTAGATGGATAGCTTGCAACAATGTTCAGATATTCACGTTGACATTGGTTTCCAGTAAATAGGGCATTAAGAGTAAGAATTTTAAAGATTAATAAAAAAAAATCAATACAAGCATATGACATTTTATTGACAGTTGCACTAATTTTGTAATGCATTCTTGCAGGCCCTTAAGTTGTGATTTTATATATATATATGATATTCATTATAGCTCTTCATTTCTAAAGGAAAACAATGTTTTGCATTATAAAAGTTTTTAAAAGTAATGTACAATACTGTGACTGAAAGCATCGGAATATAGCTGCGCGCTATTGTTCCTTGGACCGTTTTGTCTTGCGAGAGAAATATTAAATCAGATAAAAATCTAACTGTACATCAGCATCTACAACTCACCACAAATATTTTCTGCAAGTGGTAGGGTTTCAGAGGCAGAGCAGCTCATAACAGTTCATATAATAATAATATAATATAAGAGTGCGACAGTGAAATATATTTAAAGAACAAACAATTTACTTACGAACTCCAAGGAGCAGGAGCGCCGCAAGAGTCATCAGCAGAGAGTTTTCCATCTGGCTAAAGGTTTGCCGAACATTTAAAGCAAAATGTAACTTCATTTGACTAAACAAAGTGACTCTATGCACTTAAAAAGATAACAGGCCTAGAGGTCAAATTAATGACCTCTGGTACACAACAAGCAACGCTGTTTTTTGTTTATCTAATTGGGCCTTGGCTCAATTATAATGTTTCATTTTGTTTTTCACTTACTTTTTAGTGGTTCAGATAAAGCAAACAAATACACAACCATGACTATATTAAAATCTTTGGCCTGTACTTTTTTTGTTATTTTTTTATCAGAATGGCAAAGACCAATCATACCGTGACTTGAACCACAATAAGAACAAATCATTCACTACAGTGACATACAGTAATACATTTGTCGATACAAACTGGACTCCCTTTTGGGAAGTTATTTAGATTCTTATTTTAGAAATGTTACATTATATGTCTCATTTGTAATTGACAGCTGTCTTTGCGTCTGTTTCAGCAGCGTTTGAAGATTTTCTTTCTCAAAGAGAGTCAAACATCTATGAACCACCACAACTTCTAACCAGCTTTTTAACAATATATTATCAGATCTTACCTTGCGGGTGACTGACAAGAACAAATGTGTGGAACAAGTGACAAGAAAAATTAAGTGAAAGGAAATAAGCAGAGGTGTGGAGCTACAATCTTTTTTTCCCCGCCCCCATCCTCTGCTTCTCCATATAGAGCGTGTCTTTTAATCTCAAGCGTTGTTTGATTGCACATTGCACTGCTTCCTCACTTCAAACAGAGCAGCATACAAAAAAATGAAGAAAAGCTTGAAAAAAATGTGAGCGTAGGTAAGTGGGAGGAGAAAAAGTAGTAAGTAGCGTGATATTGTCTAACTTGATATGAAATGTTTTTAAAAAAAAATTTGAATTTGTAAAAATGCAATTTTAAAAATTAAAAATTAAAAGTTGGTGGTAAAAATTTGTGAAAATTATTTTTTTTTCATCTAAAAATGAAAGATGGTACAATGAAGCAGCAATAAAATCTGCATATTCAAAATCTTTCTTTTTGCATACAGGAACCGAGCCTCTTGTGGTGTACGGCACACTGAAAACACTCACATAAGTTGCACAAAGATGATTAATCGTGCTCACAGGAATCAACTGCGGCAATCGGTAAGGCTGTAAAACCACCGATATCCACATCTATCCTTTCATTTCACTGTTACTCATATCTTCTTTTCATTCACAATCTTTCCCAGCCACCTCATTTTTCCTCCCTCACTCTCTCGTTTTTTCTCAGGTGTCGCCGGGGTTGGTTTACCATATCGTACAGTTGGAGAGAGACCCATAAAGACTGGGTTTTGTATGTGTACAAAAAAATTCCCCCAACACCCTCTTGAAACTCTCGTCTATGATTCAATATGAACGGAATTAAAACAGCCTTCAAAAGTGAGTCAATGAGCTGAACTACCATTTCTCTTCTTGTAAATTTGTGAAAACATTTGTGTAAAAACAAAACCTTTATGTTTGGGGTTAGTACGTTTTTTGACAGAAGTTTCTTATGTTCATTCATTTGATCAAAAATACAGAAAAACAGTAATATTGTTAAATATTATGATTTTTAAACTGTTTTCTATTTGAATATATTATAAAATTTTAAATCTCAATTTCGAAAAATGTACCCTTATGACTGGTTTTGTGGTCCAGGGTCACAAATGTCTTTACTGCCACCTTTGATCAATGTGTTGGATAAAAGAATTCATTTATTTCACTTAAAAAAAAACAGTGTCAAAAAAAGTCAGTTATCAACACAGAAATCGTAGATCAACTTCAGTGTTTAATATTCACACCCGGAAAAAAAAGGACAATAAAAATAAAAATACACTTTTAACAGGCTACAGTCATCACAACCAATGCAATAGAATTTCTTTCCTCTAATGCTGCAAATCAATGTGCTAATAAAATTTTCATCCCATTTGTTTTGTCTCATCCTCGTGTCGTATCACCCCTCTCCCTCGCTCCAGGTGCTGGGGAGGGAACCTAAACGTGGGGGTTTTGCTACAAACCTGAGTTCATAAATTAGATAAAGCCACTCGAGGCCTGATTGAGGATGCCTCTGGTTTTGAATTGCTTTAAAGTACAAAAATAAAGAGACCCCGCACGCCTATTCTAAAGCTGACGGTTCGAAGGCCCCGCTCCCAGCTCCTGTTGCCAAAGAGTTCGGGGCTGTTAGTGTGGAGTGCTAGTGTGATTCACATGGTCCTGCGGGTTGGCAGATAAGGAGACCTCAAATAGATGGGGCTTTTACGGATCTGCATAACACCACGTAATGACACGCACAGGCCGTTTTGATGGATAGGCCTACAACTGTGGTCTAGTGGGGTGTTCATGTGGCAGAATCTGAAGGTGGACTCAAATCAAACCACAAAATAAAACATTCTGTTGGTTAACCAGATCCAATCCCACCCACGTTATGATTCTGAGGGCAATGTGCCTCTGAAACAGACTGGGCGGCTAGCTGTACAAGACCATCAATGTCTCATTCTGTCTAAATTCAGTGTAAAATATGCAGCCAGGCATTCGTCTGCATAGTTTTTCCACAAAAGGTCTATCTACATTAACGGTAGGCGCAGAATGCTATATTGACTAAAGTAAGCATGTTATGAAACTCCTATTTTCTTTGCATATGCTCTGTGCTATGTTATGCCTCTACTGCCCCACCAAATCCTGTGCTATAGCAGATAGATATGTCTATATTAATATCCCTTGTTCTCCGATTTCCCTTTAATTTGAGTTTAATTTGTCAAGTACACCGTCCCCAGTTAGAGAACTTACAGTAAAAGTCTATTTCTTCCGATCATTGTCAAGTGGTATATTAAATAAATGCAGTGGAAGGATGTGAAAGAAAAAAAAGAGGGAGCAAAAGAGGTATCGAGAGGGTTTGGAGTGATCGGTTGGCGCATTGGTACACTAAGCTTTCATAACAGGACGCACCGCACCCAAATCTGCACACGTGGAAGTTGTCTAAATTTATTCATGATAACGAATAAGCTCGGCTTTTTGAAGGAGTTTTCATCTGTGATGGAATGGAAAATGGTGCTGTGCTTTCTGGATTGACGTTGTCAACAAGGGTCGATATAGACAAGAGATTAGCCTAACGCTAACGTAACACTTCCATGTAGTGTGACATGTCTGTCTCAGTAGAATTTTGACAAAATGATTGGAAAAAAAAACAACAACAGCCAAATAAGGCTGAGCTGTAACACAATGTTGTCAAAAAAAACTAAGCATCTCGTCATTAAATATAATAAATCAGAATTTTTTGCAAACTGATAACATGCTTTAAAATGGACAAGAACTGAGCCGTTTAAGACTGTGCGGCCCATATTGAGTCTCTGACTGAGGTTTCATGGGGGAAACAAGCACACGCTCAATCTCAATTGTCTTTATAAGCCTCAGACAGGAACATGATGTGACGTGGGTACGCAAACCACAAATCTGAGGGTAAGAGCAGGAGGAGAAAGGAGGGAGAGAGACGAGAGGGAGGATCATGAGAAAAAGAGAAAGACAGGCACACACAGAGTGGCTCAGGAGTATGGTTGTGGTACCCCAAAACCTGGCCTATAAAGCGGTCTAGCTGTGGGTGATTGGTTTGATGGCCCATGGGGGCCTGTGGGGTAGTTGTACCCTCCATAAGCGTATGGAGCGGGGTACGGGGCGGGCGTGGGACCAAACTGCCCAAAAGGTGGGGCAGGAAATGGTTGTTGGGTGGGGTATGGGCAAGTGGGAGGACCAAACGCAGGCCTGGGAGTGGTGTAGCCTGTTGATGGAGGAAAGGGGGGACCCTGGCTGGGGTAGGGCTGAAACGCTGTGCTAGGGTTAGTGGTGCCCGCTGTGGAAGCTGAGGGGGGAGCAACGGGGTAGGGGGTGTAGGGCAGAGCAGAAGTTGAGGCATTGGAGGGTGCATTGATTTTGGAGCTCTGTTGCTGTTGAGGCTGCGGTTGTTGCCACGGCGATGATGATCCAGCATCCTGATTAGCACAGGTTTGTGATGTCACTGTAGCATCTCCAATCCCTTTGCTTTTTCGGCTGAGAATTTCTTGCAGCTTTTCAATGCGCACTCGTCTCGTGTGAGCCAGAGAGCGGAGGGAAAGGAAGCGCTCGAGGAAGGAGTCCAGCGATATCGAACCTTCAAGAAACTCATCTGCTAAAACCTGAGAGAAAGAGATTGAGTGATTTTCAAATCCTCAAACTGTGGGGTTGGTAATACCATACAAGTTTTATAATATTATATAATGCTTAGGAAATCAGTAGTTCATAAGCCTTCAAATATGAAAATACGCCACCATTCAAAAGTCTGGAAACACTTAGACTAACTTAGATACATTAAATTAATCAAATATTTTTTGCAAAGCATTCATAATGACCATTTCATAAATGACTATTTGTACTTAAAAAAAAAATAAAAAATACTGCATTATTCAAGAACTGGAGTCCAGCGATATCGAACCTTCAAGAAACTCATCTGCTAAAACCTGAGAGAAAGAGATTGAGTGATTTTCAAATCCTCAAACTGTGGGGTTGGTAATACCATACAAGTTTTATAATATTATATAATGCTTAGGAAATCAGTAGTTCATAAGCCTTCAAATATGAAAATACGCCACCATTCAAAAGTCTGGAAACACTTAGACTAACTTAGATACATTAAATTAATCAAATATTTTTTGCAAAAAATTCATAATGACCATTTCATAAATGACTATTTGTACTTAAAAAAAAATAAAAAATACTGCATTATTCAAGAACTCTGTTCAAAGAATCCTTTTACGGATTATATAACAAGATTTTCTTAGCAAACAGCTAAAAAAGTTTTGTAATAAATATCATAATATTATACTATAACATAATATTATTCATAATTTGATTATAATTACCTCTAGTTATAATAACTTATAATATTACTATGATTATTTTTTATTTGATTTTGATTAAAGCTGCAGTCCGTAACTTTTGGCGCTCTAGCGGTTAATAAACAGAACTGCGTGCGTCTTGCGGAAGAACATTGTAGCCTGAGCTACTTCTCTCTGTTTATGTCTATGGCGAATCACGCAGGTACTGGGCTACTCCGCAGCGGTACCTACCCGAACCAGTCTAAACAGTCCGAATATAAACACTTATTATAGGTGTACTGTAGTGATTCAGGACAAGCCAAAAACAAGGTTTGGAAAATGGATTCATGGTGTACTCGCTTATAATATAAATTTTGTAAATTTTGAACACAAAAAAAGTTACGGACTGCAGCTTTAAATTAAATGCTATAGAAGGATGGATGGAACAGAAGGATGAATTTTTATTTCAAAAACATAAAAATGTCCTGGTATTTATGAAAAATTTTGAATGGTTGCGTTTATGAAAAACTAGTACATCAAGGCTTCCAGATTTGCATAATTTGAACATACAAGAACTTAGCATTTTTAAAGTAATTACATACAGTTTCGTTGATTATTTAATGTAAAAATGTCTTATGATGTTAATAATGGATTGAATATAAATGTATAAGGTTAATATAACAGATAAGTATAATGTATAACAGATTTTATTTACAACAAGAGCAAATTTGTATTCTCTTTCATTTCTTTCACGAACAATCATCCTTTGCTTATTTATCAATAAACAAACGTGACAGTTTCACCAACAGAAAACGCAAACAACAACAAAAAAAGAAAAATAATGAAAACAGGTGATTATAAAGGAGATGGTGGCCCACCTCTGATTCTGCCTCTGTGTTGGTGCCCTCTGTCTGCAGACGAGACAACAGCCCCTCCGGAGAAACCTGCCCCATGATATTGTCTGCAGACGGGGAAGGGAAAAAGAGAACAGAAGTGGGAGAGAGTTGATACATAAATAGGCTGGCTTGTAAAAGAGTAAGAAACTGAAAAGTGAGAACTGTTATGCAAACAAATCAGTTGACTAAAATGTGTAATCATTTTAAACAAAGGAAAAAGCAGTAATGAATAGACTGAGAGAAAGAAAGAATGAGACTACAGAAAAAGAGGCCAGATACATAGCTTTTGTGTGATGTAATATCACATATGCAAAAAAGGGGAGGAGAATGAGTGACAGAACAAAACAAGCTCATAGAACAGCACTATATGACAGACATATGCACATATAGAAGATTTTCTGGCTGAACAACATGGCTCTGTTTAGAAACTCAGTAAGAATTCCTGTGTCTGTTCAAAGGTTAATGGTTCCAGGGTGCCTTCAAGTGCCATGAAAACTGCCAGTGCAGTTTAACTGTAGTGTGAACAAAAGTTAAAAGAACACTGTAATTTTAATTACACTTCTTTGAGCTAAAAGCAGTACTAATAATAGCATATTTTAAAAAGATTCATTCTATTTTTCACACTGCCTAAACCTTCTCTTTTAGAATATTCAAATTCATTTATTTTCTTACACTGAAACACTTTCCTAAGATATTTACATTTTATTTTTCTTAGGATTTTGTTTATTTCAAAAACTTGCCAATACACAACAGGACATTAAGACATCAAGATATAAACCGTCCAGTTACAGCTGAACAGAAACAGAAGAGGGAAAAATGTATTAAATAAAATATTAATATTAATAATAAAATCAATAAAACGAACACTGTTGTAAACAGAAATCTGGAAATGTTAATCTGGTTTTGATTATGAATTTCAACAAAAGGGATATGCAATTTTTAATATTTTACATTTCTTTATTCTTCGTGATAATCCCAAATTGTTTCTGTTTTAAAAAGTTTAATACAAAAGCACATCATTACCAACATAATTAATTTCTTCTCAGAGCAAAACTACTCGCCAGGTTTTTAGAAAACCTGCTCTGACATCAATCAATTTCTCTCCCCCTTCATTATACATCAATTTAACCAGCATTCATTGCTATATTCTCTTTGAAACCTTTACTTTCGTAACCTAAATCAATTCCTTCTTTCCCCTACCTCTCATGGCACAGTGCTGTTTGTATTTCTCCCTCACTTCCAGGGATATGCAATTTTTAATATTTTACATTTCTTTATTCTTCGTGATAATCCCAAATTGTTTCTGTTTTAAATAGTTTAATACAAAAGCACATCATTACCAACATAATTAATTTCTTCTCAGAGCAAAACTACTCGCCAGGTTTTTAGAAAACCTGCTCTGACATCAATCAATTTCTCTCCCCCTTCATTATACATCAATTTAACCAGCATTCATTGCTATATTCTCTTTGAAACCTTTACTTTCGTAACCCAAATCAATTCCTTCTTTCCCCTACCTCTCATGGCACAGTGCTGTTTGTATTTATCCCTCACTTCCTCTAGTTGAGCGTATTTTCCCACCAGTCGTGCCCTCTCCGTTTCGAGACGGGGCTTCATGTCCAGGTTTTGCTCAGCCAGACTGCGGTTGGCAGCCAGAGCCATCTCCCTCTCCAACTGAATGTTCTGAATCTGCAGAAGAATAACAGTGACGCATGACAAAAGCTACACCGCTATAGACATCATAATGTCCACTAGGACAATCCATCCTCGGCAGGACTCTTAAGACTGTGGCGTTTACTTGATAGCTATTGATGCCGAGTAGATAAGTGGTTATTTCTGAATGAAGTGATGAAGAGATTACCAGAAACAAACAAACAAAAATGACGTTCAGAGAGGAGTGGATATATATGACAATTCAATCGGATGTTTAATTTTAATTCTTTAGCAATACATACAAATGTGAATGTTCATTTATTGCCTCAATAATATAAGCAGGTTAAAGGGGTAGTCCATCCAAAAATGAACATTTTGTCATCATTTACACACCTTTAAGTTGCTCCAAACCTGTACGAGTTTCTTTTTTCTGATGTTCACAGAAGATGATATTTTGAAGAGCATTGGTTACCAAACAGTTGTTGGTAGCCATTGACCTCCATAGTATTTATTTCCCATAATATGGAAGTCAGTGGCTACCAGCAACTTTTTGGTTACCCAAATTCTTCAAAATATCATCTTTTTTTTGTGTCAGAATTTTCATTTTTTATGAACGATCACTTTAACCAATTATAAAATAACAGTTCACAAAGACATAGATTGAGAAATACAGCATTTGCCTTACATTCATTATGAAAAGAACAATCCAATTATTCACGAAATAATTCACTAATTCAATAATTCACTTTTCTCCGCTACCAAAGCACTGAAATCTCATTTATGTTCATGTATATTCAAATATAACACATAAGGATGTGTCACAGTAGGTTTGACAACAATGCAGCGAGGTCTTGTAATTGATCCTGACACAAATTTTAGAATTTCAGTAGATAAGACTTTGGTCAGTTGAACTATTAAAAAAACAAACAAAAAAAACATGCAATATGGTGAATGAGTCTTAAGTACTTCTGACTGCTACACTCTTAAAAATAAAGATTCCAAACAGAGGGTTTCACAGAGATGCCTTAGAACTGGGCTGTCCATACTCGGTCCTGGAGGGCCGGTGTCCTGCAGAGTTTAGCTCCAACTTGCCTCAACACAACTGACTGGAAGTTTCTGTGCCTAGTAAGAGCTTGATTAGCTGGTTCAGGTGTGTTTAATTAGGGTTGGAGCTAAACACTGCAGGACACCGGCCCTCCAGGACCGAGTTTGGACAGCCCTGCCTTAGAAGAACCACTCTGGGTTTTCTAAAGAACCTTTCAGTGAACAGTTCTCAATAAAAACCTAAAGAACAAAGTTTTATAATCGGAATAACCTTTTGTCCAACGGAAACGTTCCATGGATGTTAAAGGTTCTTCACAGAACCATAGATGACAATAATAAAGAACCTTTACGTTTAAGTAGGGCTGGACGATATGGCCAAAATTGATATCACGATATATTTCTTAATTTCGGTCGATACGATATAAT